>NC_083345.1:26794635-27096340 GCF_019175385.1 Lycium barbarum | reverse complement strand
ATGAAGAATAAGTTTTTCATTTAGGAATAAGAAGTACCTTGGCCTTTTGGCAATCTGCATATATAAATCTGAAACTGTCCATTTAGGAATACATTTTGTTCTCTTAGATTCACGCTTAGTCCGCTAGTCTGTCAAGCATGTGTAGATTGGTATATCGGTTTGGGTTTGAAGCACATAAGTTGACATGACAGTGCATGAATTTCCTTTTCTCTTGTTTGCATTTTTTTGAAATCTGCCCATGTTGGCTTATGTCCTTCTATTCCTCATCTAGTTTTGTTTATGGTATGATATACCTTGAAGTATACATAGTATATGAGCCTTAGTATACACCGAGTGTATACAAGGGTTGCACATTAGTGTATACCTTTCAGGTATATCAAGTGTACTATGAATATTATGTGTATACCAGCCTTCGCATATGTCCAAATTCTATACACGTTTAAGAATAATGAATGGTACACTATTTGATTCTGCCCATGCTTGAGTATTGCCTGTTTATATGTGTGTGGTGGCTAATTTGTGTATGCATGGATTATACTTAAGTATACGTAATATATATATATATATATATATATATGATCTACGGAGTTGTTTGAATTTATATTTTTTACATGTTTAACCTTATTGATCGTATACTAATCCTTTTCCCTTCATTTTCATGCATGACCATCATATACGAGTCCGAGGGACTCGTTCTTCTTCCGCATTCGGCGTTGGGCTAAAAGCCCAACGAGATCTCCCCTCGGTCCACCCTTGTCCACAGCAAAAAATGGAAAATACAAAATTATGGGCCAAAGCCCAATAGACAAAAACAGCTGCAGCAGTCAATATAAAGAATTTGCTGGGCCGAAGCCCAACAGCAAATAGGTCCAGCAGTTCCCAAAGGGGCTGGCCCATTCGATATTTATTTACCCCTTTTATTTTATTTTGTGCATTTAACTTGTATTATGCAACTAACCCTTTATCTTGCTTTATTTTCTTAAATTAGATGAACCTTAGCAAACTAGTGGGGTTTAGTTTAGTAATGGGTAGTTGAACTGATAATTAGTACCATACGTTTCACTCTCTTTCAATTTTTATATTAAAATATTTTAGTATTTGTCTTCATTAGAATAATTGATTTTCAAAAGAGCATGACTATATATTTTGAGCTAAGGAATCATGATTAAATATTCAACGTGCCACTAATATGTAAATATTAATCCAACTACATTCTATAAATATTCTGGATTGATTAGATTATAAATATATTTAGCTAAATATAGTTAAATAGAGTCAATATAAAAGAGAAAACTCATGCCTCTTTTCATCATATTAAAAACAAGTCTAGGCTTCTTTTTTACATAATATAATTTCTATTTAAAGTTCACATCTACTAAATCTTCTCTTAAAAAGTTATTATATTTTAAATAGCACTATCATACTTTTATTGGAAGCCTTAACAACCTTTATAAGTCTTATTTCAACATGACATTTAAAGTTTTCTTTTATACAAGTTATTATATTTTCTGTAAATCTTATTTTAATTAACATTATTTTATTTTTAAAAACTTCAGCAATATTTTTAAGTCATTTTCTAAAATTTAAGCACTGTATTTAATTTAATTAATTAACCTAAGTTTGGTCGGATAACCGTAAGTTAACGGATTCTAAAGGATGCCTAACCCCTTCCCTTTAGGATAATATAGAGCCCTTACCTAGAATCACATTGGTTAAGCAGACTATTAATTGAGGTTTAGTTTTAACTTTGCCTTAGTTAACCTCTAGGTGTCCTAATTCACCGTTAAATTAATTAGGTGGCGACTCCTTAAAATCAAAACAAATAAATAGGAATCACCAATACGTCATACCTCCCTAAATCCAATCCGGGTTAAAATGGGGTGTGACAGCTTGGCGACTCCGCTGGGGACTTTAGGCTCTAACCATAACAGACTTAGGTTAATAATTTGTTGGATATTTTGTTTGTTTTTCTTTTTGCCTTTATTACTGCTTTTTCCTTATATGCTTTTGGTTGTTTTTATTTTATTCCTTATGTAAATTTTCTATGTAAATATGTATGTTATTGCTTTCCTTAAATTGGCATTCCGTTCATATTTTCCTCCACTCCTGGAAAAATTCACACATATTCACACACTTAAAGCGGCTTCGCAGTTTGCGCCCGTGCACTACTAAATTACCCTTTTAGTTGGATTGGTCTTGTGGATTTAGTCGATCGGCGGTGCAGTCGACGGCCACGGACTTTCCACTTCCAAGTTGTCCGCTTGGGGGAGCCTTGTGTCATAGGAAAACCATTCTTAGTCTACCTAGGGTAGAGCGAAACCAAAACCTTGTAAGGACATGCATCATTTTAAACCTAGGAAGCTTAATACCCTTGGTGTATTAAGTTCATTAGTCAACCTCACCAAATGTCCAAATGAGTCTATGACTCTAAGTGACACTACTCACTATCTATGTGCATTATTTGAAGGACAAATATGTGGAATATGTGGACCTAATACTCTATAGATAAATATTTCAAGGAAACTGACATTTTGTTGCAGGTTGCCGTGGAGCATTAATTAATGCCGGAGGTTGAAGACAACCAAAAGAAATTAGTGGGTTTGAAGTATTAGATATCTTAGTTTAACTTTGAGATGTATTATTTATTGACATGTAATAATTTTTATTACTCTTGTAAACTAGTTTTAGAAAGAGTTATGGAATGACACATCAAAAAACATGTTTGTCCTTCAAATATTCGTTAGGCCTACCTCTGGCATAAAGAGGTCCCTTGCATTATAAAACGCGATGTATTATGTGCAATAATGTGTTTATATGCAATAATATGTCCTTACCGTATACTGACTCATTTTCTTTTTTTTCTTTTTCTTGTTTTATCTTTTTTCTTTTTAAAATTTATTTTCAAAATAAAAGGTTGACTTGTGCTAAAAGGGAACTGGCGGAGCATCCATATTTCACACGGTCTAAAGCCAAGAAATCAGATTCTGACTCATCACTAATCACCTGGTTAACTAAAAGGACTCGTTCTAAAATGGAGCAAAGTTTGATCAATGCAACCACTTCATCTGAGCCATCTCTCAGTTTACCAATCACGAGTGATCCCACATCCTCTAATGAACCAGAAACACATTTGGAGACCATTGCTCGTCTGGAGCGACGAGTTGCCGAACTAAGTCATATGGTACTTCATAACCGGTCATTTTCTCAAACACCGCCACATATGACTCCGTCCCAGGGAGTTCGTCAAACTTTGCCTGTGCCACCTCCATTCCCAAATTTGGACGAATTTAACCAAGCAAATTATTTTACCACTTCTCAGCCAGTTCGCTCCGAACACCTCACTCAAAATGCTCCCTTTTTATTTACAACCACCTCTTCAAAAGCTCAATTCATACCGCCAGCACATGACACACATCAAGTTCCGCCAGTATATACTTATACCACAGCTCCACCCATGACACAAATCCAGGGACAATGTCGCACAGATGTTGATCATTATGTCGAAGTTGAAAATGAGGCACGGTCAATTAATGATGAAATGATAAATAGAAAGCTCAAAAGTTTGGAGGATGCCATGAGAAGTTTGCGTGGACTTGGTAGTAACCAAAGCGTGAGATATGAAGAATTATGTGCATTTCCTAAGGTAGAATTGCCACCAGGTTACAAGATTCCAAAATTTGAGAAGTTTGATGGGTCGGGGAACCCTTTCTTCCATTTGAAGGTCTATTGTGAAAAGTTGATTGGTGTGGGGAAGAATGAAGGGATAAGAGTCAAACTATTCAATCAGAGTTTGAGTGGAAAAGCCTTGGAGTGGTATTCTAAGCAAGATACAACCAAATGGCGTACTTGGGATGATTTGGCAAATGCTTTTGTGGATCACTACAAGTTTCATGTTGAGATCGCTCCTGACAGAATCTCAATTACAAAGTTGAAGAAGAAGTTCACCGAATCATTTCGAGAATATGCTATACGGTGGAGGGAAGAAGCATCTAGAGTACACCCACCCATGGAGGAGACAGAAATGGTTACTTTCTTCATTCAAGCACTAGAACCGGAATACTATGAACGTTTGGTGACAATGAGTGGAAAAACTTTTGCAGAAGTGATCAAAGCTGGGGACATGATCGAAGATGGCATTAAGACAGGGAGAATAACGAGTCTTGCGGCTTTGCAGTCTACTAGTAGGGCTATACAAACAGGTACTCTCGGAAACGGAAAGAAAAAAGAAAAGGAAGCAGCCTCGGTAATGGCTTTGGGAAACACCTCGTACCGCCATCAACAACCACCGCGATACCAGCCTAACGCTCACCACTCACAATATTTCCAATATTCTCCACATCCCTACGACCAAGCTTTGTCATCTTACCAACCTCAATCACCACAAATATCCTACCCTGTTTACAACACACAACCAGCATATCGAGCTCCACGACCACCAACATATCCAGCTCCACCATCACAAACTCATCATCCAAACAATGCATCCGCACCTCGCCCAAATAAACCGTTTCGCAATTTCACACCATTAGGAGAGCCACTGAGCGTTGTTTTTGAAAGGCTGCAAGCTTCAGGCTTAGTATATCCTGTGGAAGGTAGAATTCCAGATCCATTACCCAGAAGCTTTGATCCCACTAAAACATGTGCATATCATTCGGGGGTAAAAGGCCATTCCACTGATCGCTGTTACGCATTGAAGCATAAGGTTGAGGATCTTATTGAAGCAAAACAGATCACGGTCAAACCACCAACACCAAATGTGGTTAACAATCCACTCCCGACCCATGATGGGGCCACGATAAATATGATTGGAATAGATGAAAATGTTGACGACCCAGCCGAATTTATAGTGCCTGTGGATCGTGTGGAGGATCATGATTTTGTAGCCGTTGCTTCTCCAGCTGTAGTGATAAAGAGTTGTGTGCCTGTCGAGATATTAGGAGCTTCATTAATACCTGTGGAAGTAGTTCGAGCACCAAATCAGTTGCCAGTGCTCGATACAAAAGCCGTACCATGGAATTATCAACAAACTGTGATGGAGTGTCGAGGAAAGGACACGGTCACTGACAAGGTTAAGACGTCAGGAATGACAAGGTCTGGGAGGTGCTATTCTCCAGAAGAACTAGTTAGATTGGGGCAACTTAAGGAAACCAACGTACCTCCCAAAAGGGTCGTGACTGAATTCGAAGCAGAAGAATTTCTGAGGAAAATTAAAGCTAGTGAGTACTCAGTTGTGGATCAGTTGAAAAAGACCAATGCTCAAATTCCTATTCTCTCTTTGCTTTTGAGTTCAGATATGCACAGGAATGCATTGTTGAAGATCTTGAATGAAGCGTATGTTCCAAGCGAAACAACTAGTGAGGCGTTAGCTGGGATGATTGAGCGCGTACTTGACAGCCATCGAATCAGTTTCGATAATGAAGAACTGCCGCCAGAAGGATGTATGCATAACAAAGCACTCTATATAACTGTCAAGTGTCGTAACATGTTTGTGGCTAAAGTATTGATTGATGGGGGTTCTGGACTCAACATCTGTCCATTAGCAAGTCTAAAGAAGATCAGATATAATGTTAGTGAGCTCAAGACCAGTGATATGAATATTCGAGCATTTGATGGGGCTCAAAGGCGCCCTATTGGGGAAATAGAGTTGAAAGTGTTGATTGGCCCTGTTGAATTCATTATGGATTTTCAAGTACTTGATATTTCCACGACATACAACATGCTGTTAGGTAGACCGTGGATCCATTTGGCTGGGGCCGTACCATCTACTTTACACCAAACTGTCAAATTCGAGTGGGACCAGCAACAAATATGTATACACGGAGAAGGAGACACGTCTTTCTATCTAGAGCAATCCACCCCATTCGTCGAGGCAGAAGGAGGGTTCGACGGAGCAGCTTACCACGCTTGGGAGGTTGTGAATGTCACTAAGGAGAGTGAAGTATGTCAAACTCAAGAGTTCAAAAGATCATGTGCCACAATTATGGTTGCAAAAGAAATGGTGAGAAATGGGTACCAACCTGGATTTGGGCTAGGGAAAACACTAAATGGGCGAGTTGAGCCAGTCGTTCTCCCTACGCAACAATTTACATTCGGTTTGGGATATGAGCCAACTGAGGAAGAAGTGAAGAAAGCACAAAAGAATAAAAGGAAGGAGATTGCATTGCCAAAACCTATTCCTACCATTGATCAAACTTTCTCAAAACCGTCAGATCTGATTGTTGAAGTTGCCTATGATGATATCGTGGAAGGAGTCAAAAACCTGTTCGTGGAAGATGAAGATGATCAAGCTATGATAATCAAAGACTTTGCTGAAATATTGACTTTATAGGCTGGTGAGCCAGGACCTGAGTTGCAAAATTGGACTTCTATCTTAGCCCCGGTTCGCCGGGAGTTTCAGTATTTTAAGTTTAAATTTCCTTTTGTAGTAGGCCGGAGGCATCAACTAGAACATTTAGTTCCTTTTGTCATGTTGCCTCTATGTTTTGTTACGGCCTTTTTAAATTAAGATTCTGTCATTTTGTTTGAACGAACTACGTTTGGCCTGACTTCCTGTTGGATACGTAGGCAGCCCACATCGGGTTCGGCCACTTTTTCAAAATATTTCAGTGTTTTGTTGTATGGGTGGAACTACGTGTGGCCTGATTTCCTTTTGGATACGTAGGCAACCCATATCGGGTTCGGCCCCCCCTTTATTAAAAAAAAAAAAAAAACAAAAATTCAAAAGTCTTTATTTTTATCACGAACTACGTCTGGCCTGATTCCTTTGGATACGTAGGCAACCCGAGGCGGGTTCGGCCCTTCTATCTTAAAATTTTTATCTTCAGTTTGTCCAAACATTTTGGTTCCTATAAAATACATAAGGATTTTTATACAAGACTTGGTCTTCCCACCGCTTAAATTCATGTGTCTTAGTATCTTGAAACTGGGACAAATTTTTTTGAAATCGGTCAAATCACTTTCAAAAAAAATTTTCATTACAATTTTCTCATTTTTCGATCGTTTAGAACCAAGCGTTTCCAGGACTTGAAACTGGGACAAATTTCGAAGTCGGTCAAATCACTTTCGAAAACTTTCATTATAAGTTCTTATTTTTCAATTATCCAGAATCAAGCATCTCTGAGACTGAAACTGGGACAAATTTTTAGAAGTAGCATAAAAGTGGTCTTAAACAAAAGTCCATCCATATTTCTAAAATGTGAGTAAACTCAAAAATCGAGTCTTCTTAATCATGTTACATATTAGAGCCACTAAGTATTTCCTTTCAAAGTCATCCAAATCTCATTACTTTTATTTTCAAAATACATTTTTTTTATAACTGAAACTCCCCGGCAAAGCAAGATATGTGGTGAGACATCGAAGAACGTGGACGCGACCGAGACAAAAGTCAATTCAAGGGCCAAGTTCCCCGACATGCACAAGTCAACCAATTTTCTTTTAAACTCACAATTTTTCTTTGTTGAGACAGGTCCAATTAACATGAACACGGTGCATGTATTAAATTATGGGCGTGATCAAAAAGTTAACTTCCTTCAAAATGCAAATACTCTTCAGCGTGGATGCAAAGGTAGCTTATGCCGAACGGTGGACGTCGTTCCACTCATCACGAAATTTCAATTGCAACAGTGGACACAAATTCATCTTTCAACCAAGGGCTGTAAGTATAATTCTTTTAGACCCAGCTATTGATTCTTATCACTAACAGTTGTTTTAGCTCGTAACATTCATCGATGGATCGAATACATATAATTATGGACACTGACCCTGATCACCTGTTATTGGTTAGAATTCCTCAATTTCGTCATCACTTCATACATGTTCAAATCATTATCAAATTCTTTTAGAATGAAGTATGTTAATAAGATAACAAGATCGAAATATTGCATCATATATCAAATTGTGGGGGTTAATTATATATTTAACTTCCGTCACAACGGGACAGGGATTAAGATGTGGATATCTTTTTACAATACTATTTCTAAAGTGGACGTGGATTTACATTTACATTGTGGATGCGAGCATGGAAGTGGAAATAGAATTATATTAAAAAAAAAAAATACATATAATTGTAGAAAGTGGATACAGATTTATGTTTTTGAAAGTAAAAGTGAATTTATTTTTTGCGCCGTATAATGCAGACGTGAAAGTAGATGTAAATTTACTGTTGTACCGTATAATACGGACGTCAAAGTCGACGTGGATTTATATTTTGTACCGTGAAATGCGGACGTAGATTTATATTTTGAACTGTGAAAGTGAACTTGGATTTATTTTTCTGCACACTGAAAGTGGATGTGGATTTACATTTTTTGCACCATGGGAAGTGGACATGACATAGGCACCCACCTTAAAATGCGGGTATTTCAAAGTTCAAATTAGGCACCCACCTTAGAATGCGGGTATGTCAATTTTCAATTTAGGCACCCACCTTAGAATGCGGGTATTTCAAAATTTAATTTGGGCACCCACCTTAGAATGCGGGTATGACAATTTTCAATTTTAGGCACCCACCTTAGAATGCGGGTATTTCAATGTTCAAATTAGGCGCCCACCTTAGAATGCGGGTATGTCAATTTCAATCCAGGCACCCACCTTAGAATGCGGGTATGTCAATTTCAATCCAGGCACCCACCTTAGAATGCGGGTATTTCAATGTTCAATTCAGGCACCCACCTTAGAATGCGGGTATTTCAATGTTCAAATTAGGCACCCACCTTAGAATGCGGGTATGTCAATTTCCAATTTAGGCACCCACCTTAGAATGCGGGTATTTCAATGTTCAATTCAGGCACCCACCTTAGAATGCGGGTATTTCAATGTTCAATTCAGGCACCCACCTTAGAATGCGGGTATGTCAATTTCAATCCAGGCACCCACCTTAGAATGCGGGTATTTCAATGTTCAATTCAGGCACCCACCTTAGAATGCGGGTATTTCAATGTTCAAATTAGGCACCCACCTTAGAATGCGGGTATGTCAATTTCCAATTTAGGCACCCACCTTAGAATGCGGGTATTTCAACGTTCAGTTCAGGCACCCACCTCCGAATGCGGGTATCTTATATTTCAAATTCAGGCACCCACCTCCGAATGCGGGTATCTTATATTTCAAGTTCAGGCACCCACCTCCGAATGCGGGTATCTTATATTTCAAGTTCAGGCACCCACCTCCGAATGCGGGTATCTTATATTTCAAGTTCAGGCACCCACCTCCGAATGCGGGTATCTTATATTTCAAGTTCAGGCGCCCACCTCCGAATGCGGGTATCTTATATTTCAAGTTCAGGCACCCACCTCCGAATGCGGGTATTTTATATTTCAATTCAGGCATCCACCTCCGAATGTGGATTCAACTTTCAAAACAGGGGTTGCAAGTGTAACTTCTCCAACCTCGTCTTATTTAAACATATATTTCTTTATTGCTAACAATTGTTTTTAGCTGTTGGCTTTTTGACAATATCGAAGTTGGCATCACACATCAACTCGTGGAACTATTTCTTCGGCAGCGAACTGGGGCAATTTGTCGGGAAGGATAATCAGACTTTCCGACACGGGTCAAAGATCTACCTCGAACACTCGTCTCTAATTACAAGTATTCTCTTGCATTCTATCAATTCAATTTTTTAAGAATTCTCAAGTTTCTATCATAATACCCAGTGTTATCATAATTCAACACTGGGACAATATTTTGCAAGCTTCGCGCCAATCGGGGTTCAAGTGTCGTAAGTATCCTAGAACTACACTCGACCTGATTCTCGTACAGCCCGAGATATGTAGGCAACTCAGAGGCCGGAGTTCGGTCATAATCCTCTCAAGTTTCTTTTAGCCGGGACAAAATAGGCTACTGAGTCAACGTCTTTGCCCGACAACTCTTTCATCATTACCGGGCAAAGAGGGACAAGTTGTTGACACCCAATTTTGTCCCGCCTCTCTTCCAAAATACCTATTTACGCCTCTAATATTTTTAGAAAAATTAAAATATATATATATAGCCATTTTTTTACTAAATTATCAACTTCTCATCAATACCGGCACTTTATTATTCTGTTGCAGTTACTCTTATTATTATTATTATTATTATTATTATTATTATTACTATTATTATTATTATTATTATTATTATTACAGTTCACAATTTTTATCATTTCAGTATTTTACCAGCTTACGCACACGCATCGCATTTATCTTTGCATAATTAAATAATAGTATTTTATTTTACTGTGAATTTTTAAAAAATATTATTGCACGACTATTATAACATCATATAATTTTATTACCCGAGTTCTAATAATTACACATTTTGGTATTATGTGATATTATGTCATTCTCAGTACATCGTTAATCAAAATGAGTCTCTTATTTAAATATCGGAAGACAAACTGTTCCTTACACGCAGTCCGTATTTCGACTTACCGAATCCCAAATTAAAGTCCGATTAACTCCTAATATCTTTTGGACTAGCCCATATCTTTTATCTCAATTTTTAAACCCAGTCTATGTTTTTAATTTTAGCCCATTCTCAATACTCAGTCCAAAAATGGACCCAGTCCAAAAAATACCGGGTCCGACCCGCATCAGCTCCAACATAAGGGAAACCCCTAGGGTTTCCCTTTATTCTTTTTACTCATCCACGCCGCTTCCCCCTCCCCGATCCCTTTCTCCTTCATCATCTTCATCCCCACCACGCCGCCGCTCCTCTTCATCATCTCCCAACCCCACCACCACCGCCGCCTACACCCCACTCCCACTTCCCTCTGTTCCCCACCTTCGTCTTGTCCCCCCGCTCCTCTCTCTCCTTTTCCCGCTCCCTCTCCCTTTCTTCTACACAAAACCTAAAAAAAAACCTATAAATAGTTGAGAGTGGAAACGTGTTAAAGGAGGAGATTTTGGAAGGCGAGAATCCCTTTACGAAAACAGGTTTTAAAACCCCAAAAAATTGCCTTGCAAAAAAAATGGATCTGTAACCCCGAAATCCCCTAAGAATCAAGGCTTTTGAATCGCAAAATTCCCTTGAAATTATGTTCTGAAACAAGCTCCTTTTTGTTGTTTTTTTTTGAAATCTTCGAAAAATCTCTAAAATATAAGCCCTTTTTTGCCGCATAGAATTCCTTAAAAATCAGTTTCTTTAGCAGTCGTAATCTTATTTTAATATCGGGTCCAAATACTAGCTTCAATTCGTATTCGTTTTCCCTGTTGTTGTCGTGAATCCGAGCATCGCAAGCTCGGATTTAATAGTCTTCGAGGTAGATATCGAAACCTTCGCCTCACTTCGCTGCACCCGGAGAAGGTAATTCCCCTTTTTCTACTTGTTTTTGCATCCTTCAGTTGCTATTCTACATGCTGTTTAGTTAGAGTTGATTAGCTCAGTTTAAATAGTTTGTTTGCATGTTGATAGTAATTCAGACTTAATTTGTTTGGTATGATGGTTTGATTATCGAGCTTGGCTCTGTTTGTGTAATTACATGTATTAGGTGCGATAACTGGGCTTTAATTGATTCAAATGTGTGGTTTAATCATGTTAGTTGGTTTAAATTGCGTAATGTTATACAAATCTGGTTAATTGGTCAGTAGGATACAACAACCCGTTTAAGGGTTGTTGTTAGGTCAGGCATAATTAGTAGTCGAATCTGTGGCTGATTTCTGTTTTACTTCTGATTATATTAACGAAGAACACCTCTATAAGTTTGTTCAATGTGGTTTAATAATATCATAGTAATAAGGTAGGTTAGCACAATCCTCGGAGATTCATTGATACTTGTTTATGCTCAGTTTAATTAGTTTCAGTCACCTGTAATTTGCTGAAATGAAATCAGTATGATCAGACATGCTATTAGTATAGTCCGTAGATTTTGTTTGATATTGAAGTAGCCTGGGGATGCTGTTTGGTTTTGGTAACTGAATCAGGATTTTGTATTGAATTATTGACTCATAATTTGTGAAAACATGGTTAGTTTAAACTTCAATAATGTAGAGGATTTTGCCTAATCCAATCCAGTCTGCATATGTCACTCTAAATTGGTCTTTGTGTCCAAATTCGCATGATGAATTACCTGCAATTTAGTGGTATATTTAATTAAGACCTTCTGCCTAATATTTAAGACTCTGGCTGTTTTATTCTTATCATGTTATACTTTCCCCTTATTTCTCTGATATTTTCCTCTGTTTCTAAGTATCTAGTTCATGCCCCCTGTTAAATAGGAGTCCAGTATGCAAATCTGTTTGTTTGTCTGTTGTGTGTTGTCTTTTTGAGTGCTTGTTGCAGTATCTTAAAATGATGTCTTAAATATGCCAACAAATTTGAAATTTGCTGCTGTTTGAGTATTCTTTATCATCATAGATAGTGCATTACTGAACATTTTCTTAAGTCTGAATATAGGTTCGGCTGGTATTAGTGTACTTAGTTGTATTGGCCTCTCTTCGTTTTATTTTTCTATCTGATCCTGCTGCCCCTGTTTGATTTATATTTATGATCCAAATGCTCAGTTGGCTTATGTTCAGTTTAGCTTAGCTTAGTAGCTTTAAGCATATTCCTGTTCTCGTTAGCTCAGTTTCGTTTTAGTAGTTAAAATGCTTAGACATTCATGTTTCAGGTGGTTTAGTTTCCAGACTAGTAGTTAGCAGAATCTGCCTATTCTTGTCTTAATTCAGTTCAGATGATTTTAGTCTTATTAGCATGTCTGTGTTCATATGTAGCTCATTTGAATATGCTGAATGCTCATTGCCTCTGTATGACTGAAATGCCTCTGTATGACTGAAATGTACATACCTATTTTTTTAGTTCCCTTGCCCTTCCCTCTGGTAAGTAGGTAACTGTGGTGTTTGAATATTTTGTTGGAAGTCTTAAATGAATGAAGAATAAGTTTTTCATTTAGGAATAAGAAGTACCTTGGCCTTTTGGCAATCTGCATATATAAATCTGAAACTGTCCATTTAGGAATACATTTTGTTCTCTTAGATTCACGCTTAGTCCGCTAGTCTGTCAAGCATGTGTAGATTGGTATATCGGTTTGGGTTTGAAGCACATAAGTTGACATGACAGTGCATGAATTTCCTTTTCTCTTGTTTGCATTTTTTTGAAATCTGCCCATGTTGGCTTATGTCCTTCTATTCCTCATCTAGTTTTGTTTATGGTATGATATACCTTGAAGTATACATAGTATATGAGCCTTAGTATACACCGAGTGTATACAAGGGTTGCACATTAGTGTATACCTTTCAGGTATATCAAGTGTACTATGAATATTATGTGTATACCAGCCTTCGCATATGTCCAAATTCTATACACGTTTAAGAATAATGAATGGTACACTATTTGATTCTGCCCATGCTTGAGTATTGCCTGTTTATATGTGTGTGGTGGCTAATTTGTGTATGCATGGATTATACTTAAGTATACGTAATATATATATATATATATATATATATATATATATATATATATATATATATATGATCTACGGAGTTGTTTGAATTTATATTTTTTACATGTTTAACCTTATTGATCGTATACTAATCCTTTTCCCTTCATTTTCATGCATGACCATCATATACGAGTCCGAGGGACTCGTTCTTCTTCCGCATTCGGCGTTGGGCTAAAAGCCCAACGAGATCTCCCCTCGGTCCACCCTTGTCCACAGCAAAAAATGAAAAATACAAAATTATGGGCCAAAGCCCAATAGACAAAAACAGCTGCAGCAGTCAATATAAAGAATTTGCTGGGCCGAAGCCCAACAGCAAATAGGTCCAGCAGTTCCCAAAGGGGCTGGCCCATTCGATATTTATTTACCCCTTTTATTTTATTTTGTGCATTTAACTTGTATTATGCAACTAACCCTTTATCTTGCTTTATTTTCTTAAATTAGATGAACCTTAGCAAACTAGTGGGGTTTAGTTTAGTAATGGGTAGTTGAACTGATAATTAGTACCATACGTTTCACTCTCTTTCAATTTTTATATTAAAATTTTTTAGTATTTGTCTTCATTAGAATAATTGATTTTCAAAAGAGCATGACTATATATTTTGAGCTAAGGAATCATGATTAAATATTCAACGTGCCACTAATATGTAAATATTAATCCAACTACATTCTATAAATATTCTGGATTGATTAGATTATAAATATATTTAGCTAAATATAGTTAAATAGAGTCAATATAAAAGAGAAAACTCATGCCTCTTTTCATCATATTAAAAACAAGTCTAGGCTTCTTTTTTACATAATATAATTTCTATTTAAAGTTCACATCTACTAAATCTTCTCTTAAAAAGTTATTATATTTTAAATAGCACTATCATACTTTTATTGGAAGCCTTAACAACCTTTATAAGTCTTATTTCAACATGACATTTAAAGTTTTCTTTTATACAAGTTATTATATTTTCTGTAAATCTTATTTTAATTAACATTATTTTATTTTTAAAAACTTCAGCAATATTTTTAAGTCATTTTCTAAAATTTAAGCACTGTATTTAATTTAATTAATTAACCTAAGTTTGGTCGGATAACCGTAAGTTAACGGATTCTAAAGGATGCCTAACCCCTTCCCTTTAGGATAATATAGAGCCCTTACCTAGAATCACATTGGTTAAGCAGACTATTAATTGAGGTTTAGTTTTAACTTTGCCTTAGTTAACCTCTAGGTGTCCTAATTCACCGTTAAATTAATTAGGTGGCGACTCCTTAAAATCAAAACAAATAAATAGGAATCACCAATACGTCATACCTCCCTAAATCCAATCCGGGTTAAAATGGGGTGTGACAATAGCCACAAAAATTCAAATTTTATGGCTATTTACAAAATCGTAAAATTTCCTAGCCACAAAAATTAAATTGACAAAGCTAATTCCATATTTTTGCTATAATTGCTAATAATCGTGGAAATAAATACTTAAATAGATACAACTTTATTGCTACAATAAAAATTTGTAGCTGATCATAAGTTTTTGCCACGACATAAAAGTTATCTTAGCAATAACAGCCTTTTAGCCACAAAAATGATTTGAAATAAAATATTGTACCTAAATAAATATATTGCTTCAAGTTATAAAAAATTGTGGCAATAGTTAAATGATATAGCCACAAATTGTTTGCTACAATAAATTTCTGTAGCTAATCATAAGTTTTGCCACGCCATAAAAGTTGTTGTAGCAATAGTAACCTTTTAGCCACAATAAATTATTGGAAACAAAATATTATAGCTAAATAAATATTTTTTCTTCAAGTTATTAAAAATCGTGGCAATAGTTAACTGATATAGCCACAAACTTTTTCCTAAAGTAAAATTTCGTAGCTAATTATTAATTTTTGCCACGAGTTGAAACTAACTGTAGTAATAGTAAGCCTTTAGCCACAATAAATTATTTGAAACAAAATGTTGTACCTAAATAAATATTTTTGCTTCAAGTTATTAATAAAATATTGCAAATGTTAATTTAAATAGCCATAGATTTTTTGGCTATAATCATTTGTAGCTAATTATTAATTTTTGCCACGAGTTGAAACTTGTTGTAACAACAGTAACATTTTAGCTATAAGAAGTTATTTAAAATAAAATATTATAGCTAAATAAATATTTTTGCTTTGTACTAAGAAGACGTGGAAATAATTAGCTCGATAACTATAAATATTTGTCATGCCAAAATGATATTGTCACGACCCAACCCCATGGGCCATGACCAGTGTCCGACCTGGACACCCATATACGTACCTGTTAGATGTAGTCAAACTGAAACTACGAATAATATGGAAACTTACGAAGAACTCTGAAGGTCCATAACGTCATCATATATATATATATATATATATATATATATATATATATATATATATATATATATATATATATATCCAGATAAACTGTCTCCTGAGGAGTCACAACTAATCAAATCATAAAATGATACGCAAGCCGACAAGGCTGCCACTATACATCAATATCATATCATATGCAAGCCGACAAGGCTGCCATCACAGACGAACATATCCATCGCACATCGTTTAGACACAGCTGAACAGAACTTATACACAACCCACACATATGTCTACAGACCTCTAAGAGTATCGATAGCGAAATATGACGGGACAAGGCCCCACCGTACCCCTGGTTAAACATATACATATATATCATAAGATCTGTACCAAAAGTCTAGACTCCGGAACAACGGAGCTCTCCAAAACAGCTGAGTAGAAGTCCTATGCTGAAGGGTCACCAAACCGACTATCTGTACCTGCGGGCATGAAACACAGCCCCCCGAAGAAAGGGGGTCAGTACGTAATATGTACTGAGCATATAAAGCATGAAATACAGTAAAAAGGATCATAACTGAAATAGAGATTACCAGAAACAAGTATGACTTTTAAAACATCAATACACTTGCCTTATGAAATGAAAATCATGCATATCAATATCATATATCATATATATAACGTGTTCCGGCACTCTAGTGAGGGACTCGGTGAATAAGGTCGCTACATACCATCCTTGGCGCCATAATCACATCATCACACCATCACATCATCACATCATCACACCATCATATCATCACATCATCATATGTATATATATAACGTGTCCCGGCCCTCTAGTGAGGGACTCGGTGAACAATGCAGTGAAACTGTGCACGAAAACGTGTCCTGGCCCGGGACTCAGTGAAAGACATATTGAGGCACGCACGAGCAGAGTAGTGAGCAACTATATGCAATTTAAATCATATCTGAGACTCAATGGAATAATCAAAATGAACCATCATTTGCAAATCAAGACAATAGTCATACCAAATACCTTTCGAATGTCACTGTGAATTATATCAAAATAGAACTCTGGAACCATATGTACATATTAAAACATGATAAAGTGAGTTCTGGGAATCAAGAACATTAGCCATCCTAGTGGCTCTAAGAATAGGAATTTCTTTGGAACCATATACACATCGTCTGTTCGTTTCATAAAGATCATGCCAAAAAGAAAGAAGGGTTAACTTTACATACCTTACGTCGTTCAAGAGCTCAGTCTAGCCAAGAACTTCCACAATTAATATGATAAACCTATAATCGTAAAAATACGCACGTGACTTAAGAAGGCTTTCGCATATCATATATATATTAATTGATGACTTAATTCTAAAACGAAACGGGCAGCATCTCCTCTATACCATTAGCATCTCCCAATTTGGTATATCAGCCCAACAACGAATAAATCCCAAAAACACAACATGCATGTCCATAACAATTTCATAATACTCTATAACGAGCGACAAGCTCGAATTACAATCCGTATACTCCATGGCACCTTTTCGTATATTTTCTTCTTAACCTTAAAAATATTCTCAATATGATAAGGACATCATTTATCACAAATCTCGGTTTTATATCATATATTTACAACAAGAAAAACAGCCCACAACTCCAACTATATCAATTGACAATTCTATTTGTAAGTTCGCGTTTATTCCATCAATTCCTATATCGACACTTGTATATACTTCTTTATTTTCGTATATACATTGTATAACAGCAAACACAACAACAACAACTACAGCCAATCCCACGGTATTCCAGCACACCAAACAATTTATAGCAACCACCAAACAGTCCACACGATAACAATAACGATTTATCCGATTTCCCGCAATTAATTTCGTAGTTCCCGTCTCTCAATTTAACTATGACCTGGACGAATTTAAATATATTGAGGAGAGGATAATTCTTACCTTATATGCGAAGAACTATTCTTTTTCCACCTTACTTCGCTTTGAAGAAAGCCCGAATTCGACAACACGACAGAACGGAACAACGGGATCTAAATATAAAGCAAAATCCGTACGTTGTTCTTGAGAAAGATTACATTATTCTTCCTTGAAATAAATAAAACACAACAGCGTTAACGTTGCTAATCTTTCCAAAACGTGAAATGCTTGCTGCTTGCTAATATAATGATGTTCATCAAGTGTGTAAAAGGATAGGCTAACGTGAAATGCTTGCTAATATAATGATGTTTTTACTTTCAATGAAAGGTGGCCATATTGCCTCATATCCGTAGGAATTTTGCTGCCATTTCCTTTATTAAAAACCATGGGGTCAATGCATATATAATTCACCCATCATAAATGCTATCATTTTAAAGATGCCACCTGTGCATCTTAATGCATGGTCATTTGGTGCTTTATTTTACATCATGGCACGTGGATGATTGCACGTGGAATATATTCCAAATATTTCTCCATTAATTATCTTATTCTCTACACGCCAAAATTTATCCTTACACACACAATTAATTTCTTGATCTCATTCACTTAAATAGTACTTATATACTCATTATTATACTCATGTGGTATAGTACTAGCCTCATTTGCTACACAAAATATTATTTTCAATCATCGTCGTCATACTTTTTAAGTCCTAAAATCATTTCGGGACTTCATCCTTTTATACACCGAGCTCTTAATTTGCATGCTTGAATATGACCAAATTCTCCAAGCTCAGGTAAATTTGCTCATGTTGGACGGTTCAATTTCTTAGTCCAAAATTACTAGATATTATAGCTTGGACCGTATTTCATCAAATAAATTTCGAACCTCGACAAAACTTATTTTCTTCGATTGGTTTAACTTCAAATCCTTACGATACATGTGTACCATCACTTTAACCACCTATAAGCTTGGGGGATAACCTCGTGTCCGTTACTAATATCATTCAACTCGCACACTTTCCAACGCATGAGAACACGGGATGTAACATCCTTCCCCCCCTCTAGAACATTCGTCCTCGAATGTTAAACTAGTCCTGCACTTCCAATACTTCCTCAAGTGTTCTTTTATTGAATTATGCCCTTCACATGCCTCTTTCGTTGGTCGATTCCCTTCAATTTATTATAACGCATTCTAGATCTCTAAGTAACCGTTCCCGTAGTATTTCCTCTTGCTCTTGACCCTCGAGGTAATAATTCCATGTCGTTGTCTTTACTCTCCTCTTTATTTCGCAGTTGGTTGACAGTTGTATTGCGAGCTCTTCTGCTGAAATCTTACTCTCTCTCTCTGGTGCACATAATCATAACTTGACTCTTTCTTCTTCTATAAGTTTCTTCCTTGAGATGTATCGTTCACTTCATCTTACCTCTCAATCTTTACATAAGATTTTATAACGCGCTATCCCTCGTTAATTCATTAGACTTTACAATCTTTGGAGTATTTCATGCCTCTGGTAACCTGTAGACCCTTCGCAGACTCTACGAATAAAACGAAATTTTCCAAGGTGTAACATTATTTTACTTCAATAATCTTACATTGCTCTGCTATTCCAGTCTATATTCTTGAATCTTCAGCCTCATGTATCACTTCTCGAATTCTTTAAAAGACTTTAACTGTCACTCTACTTTTTAGCTCTTAATCTCAATCTTTAGAGTTGGCTATCAAGTAGCGCTGGAGTTTCCTCATATAATAACCTTACATAGCTGCTCTGTGCTCTTCTATCATTAACTGGTATAATTCTGATTTTTTTTTGACATATAAATTCACTGTCTTCTAGTAACCAGCTCGTTCTAATCGTCTCGCTTAAACCATTTCACAATTTCCCTTAACTCAACTTGTAACACTTTGGGCACATTATCTCGTGTCGTTTCCTTATTTTTAATTCAAACTCTTCTATTGCCTCTTTACTCAGATTTTGCTCTTAGTTTTTCTGTCACACATTATGTTGCAATCTTTACAAGAATATGCGAAGGTACTCAAATACCTTAGCGTCGCTTCACTAGTCTTTATGCTTTACTTTGCATTCTCCTTTTGTATCTTTCAATCGGTATCGGGGCTCAACTATGGCCATGTCCTATTTGCCCTCACTACTAATTCTATCTCGGTAATTGGCTCAAACCATCTTACCCCTTTCATTAATGTACCCAAAATATCACAACCGTATTGTTATTACTGAATCCTTACTCTTCTTATCAAGTACTCACTTGGTCTCATTATTAGCATACGAACATTCGTAGGTTGCATAACTATTCTTGTGCAACTTGTATAAAGTGCATCGAATCTTAGTCATAGTCTTTCCTTCTCCTGGCTTATTCTGCTTTATACATCTTATTGTACTAAAACTCACTTGCTGCCTCTTTTGTCATACTCCTTCCCTTCCTTTACTTACCATTCAATTTTCTCACATTCTACCATAGGAGATTCCCTATCCCTTCTTCTTTCCGACTTATAAGTCACAATGTCAGTAGCCAATAACTCCGTTGCCAACATCTTAACCTCTAATCCAGTATAGTCTTGCTACTCTTTATAATATCTTTTAAGTTACTCGTTATCACTCTCT
This sequence comes from Lycium barbarum, assembly GCF_019175385.1. Taxonomy (NCBI): domain Eukaryota; kingdom Viridiplantae; phylum Streptophyta; class Magnoliopsida; order Solanales; family Solanaceae; genus Lycium; species Lycium barbarum. The sequence goes on along the minus strand of NC_083345.1, from coordinate 27,076,041 downwards.
TGTCATATTCTTCCTTTTTATAAGCATCCACCTTCTGATGTCATATTATCCAAGATCTTTACCAATAATTCTCAGCACTTTCTCAAATACCATCTCGGCTTTTATCCGTTTATTGCTGGCTTTCAGATCTCACTAACTTGTTTCAGCAAGGGATCTCACTTAAAGTTTAAGTATTCACATTAAACGTGTTGCAGTGTCGGTTGATTTCATCTTACACTTGCATTTCTCTCATCCGCTTCCCCCCCCCCCCCCCCTTTAGGGTGTACCCACATCATTATCTATTTATATTCTACTCTATGTCCCCATTTTAAATTTTCAGATTCATATGATTCTTTTCCAACACATTTGGTATACTGCACCATATCCCTATCTTCCTTTATATCATCTATGACTTAGATTATGAAACTCCAACACAATCACGGGGCGATGAGAACTCTCGATATATAGTACAAAATCTCGGCCGATGGTTGGTACTCGAGTAATATAATTAATGTAGCAATTTATCCAAAGCCATATTCCATTCGTTCCAATCAGTAATTAGCTAGTGCTTATGATCGTTTCAAATTCTCCATTCGGTAGCACTTATATTCTGATGATAAGTGTCCCAAGTTTTCCTATAACACCATCTTTATCCCAACGAACATCATCTGTTTCTTCTAGTAAATTCACAATACATCAGTTGTTTCGCAATTCCGCGATCCTTGTCCTTTAAGGATTTCACCATTTTCGAGGTGAGGTCACATACACGTAGTACTCGTTTATGTCTCATGCTCTTTCATCCTCATTGTATACCCAACGCTAACTTCTAACTTACTCAAAATCATATCAAATTCGTCTTAATAATGGTCTTGTCTTATCACCTTCTCGTCGTACTACATCTTAAGTTCATAGCTATATATTTCCCTTTTGTCCTATACTCATACTAAATTAGTTACGTCTGTCTTGGGTGCTTCCTTTAGTATTCCTTTCATTTCTCCAGTCTATGTCCATCTTTTATTCTGTGCACGAGGAATCTCATGCTACTCCTGCATCCTTTGGAAAACACCACTTCTACATAACCCCTTTCTCGTTTTCAGAACATATTCTGTTCGTCCCTATTTGTTCTTATCATACCAGTCATTTCTGGCATTCATTCTGTCTTGTTGCTCATCTTCCTTTTGTTTGGCTTTCACAATTTTGTCGTTTATATTCCTCGTTTTCTTAGCTGTACACGTCATAACGCATCGCTACACTGTAATCCAACTCGCTTTCTTCTTATCTTCCTCCTTCGATTAACTTCTTCACCTTCGTTACCATTTGACTTTTATTCTGAACTTTTCCTATAGAACTTTATAAGTCTTTGTTATTCGTTCTACATTTGCTTTTCCGTTTCACTCTAATCATATCGTATTCTTTAGTTACTTCCTTGCTAGGCTTTACTCATTTCCATAGCAATCCTTATGGTATTCACATTACATCTTGTTCGTAATCCACCCTATAATGTAACACTCCTTAATCTTATTCACGATTCTTACTATGTTTTAATTACACTCCGTGGACTAGGCGTACTTAACCCTTCACCCTTTCTGATGAATCGTATCCTTAATACCTCACAAGCTGTCTTATCAATACATTTATATTTGTCGCAATTCTTCCTCCTCCGTACTCTTGTCTCAATCATACCATTACTCCTTTTAACTATAAACACGTCATAATTTATCCCTGCTTATAAATTCAATCGGTACCTCAATATAACGCTCTATTAAGATTTGTCACCCTTTTCTAAATCGTCTCTTAGTATCACAAGCCCTACCAAATTATCCTAGCATTTCTTTTTACCATATCGATATCGACCTCATAATTACAATTACTATCAATTCAACAGTTAACTTTATTTCTCAAAGTCAGACTTGCAACTTGGTCAAATCCTATCATTACTATTGACACAACCTTTCAAGACATATTACGAACTTATATCTCATTCCCTTTTTATTTCTATGAAAATTTTGGCAGAGTTTCCTCTGTATTTCTTACTATCCCAAAACCTGCACGCAGGAAATACCAACAATGCCTCACAGGGCCAACATTTATACGCATATATCATATCGTATCATAGCCACACAGGGCTCCCAATTTACAGAAAAAGTATAAAGGTGTTGGGACTTACCTCACATATCGCACCTCGAGACGTACCTGATCCTTTGACGATCTATTCTGTTATACTTTCTTATCCACCTCCTCTTTCATCCACGAACCTTAACGTTTCAATCATGTTTCAATATTCTTACCTTACCCAACATGCCTATTTCGCACCGTAACTCACCTGTGTACCTTGTAACTGCCAATATCATCGGTCGCTTTCTTCTGTCGATGTCGTTCTTCAGCTGAAATCAAAGGTTAGTATAAGGAATTTCATTTCCTATGGCTGGGCTCTATCGCACGATCTTAGATATGAAAGAAAGGTAACATCCTAAATGTCCTGTAGCTTCCTGTTTATAGATGTGGTGCACAACACACCGATAAACAAGACTCTACTAGACATGGTCTGTAAACACTCCGAGGACGAACAGCTCTGATACCACTTTTGTCACGACCCAACCCCATGGGCCATGACCAGTGTCCGACCTGGACACCCATATACGTACCTGTTAGATGTAGTCAAACTGAAACTACGAATAACATGGAAACTTACGAAGAACTCCGAAGGTCCATAACGTCATCATATATATATATATATATATATATATCCAGATAAACTGTCTCCTGAGGAGTCACAACTAATCAAATCATAAAATGATACGCAAGCCGACAAGGCTGCCACTATACATCAATATCATATCATATGCAAGCCGACAAGGCTGCCATCACAGACGAACATATCCATCGCACATTGTTTAGACACAGCTGAACAGAACTTATACACAACCCACACATATGTCTACAGACCTCTAAGAGTATCGATAGCGAAATATGACGGGACAGGGCCCCACCGTACCCCTAGTTAAACATATACATATATATATCATAAGATCTGTACCAAATGTCTAGACTCCGAAACAACGGAGCTCTCCAAGACAGCTGAGTAGAAGTCCTATGCTGAAGGGTCACCAAACCGACTATCTGTACCTGCGGGCATGAAACGCAGCCCCCCGAAGAAAGGGGGTCAGTACGGAATATGTACTGAGCATATAAAGCATGAAATACAGTAAAAAGGATCATAACTGAAATAGAGATTACCAGAAACAAGTATGACTTTTAAAACATCAATACACTTGCCTTATGAAATGAAAATCATGCATATCAATATCATATATCATATATATAACGTGTCCCGGCCCTCTAGTGAGGGACTCGGTGAATAAGGTCGCCACATACCATCCTTGGCGCCATAATCACATCATCACACCATCACATCATCACACCATCATATGTATATATATAACGTGTCCCGGCCTTCTAGTGAGGGACTCGGTGAACAATGCAGTGAAACTGTGCACGAAAACGTGTCCTGGCCCGGGACTCAGTGAAAGACATATTGAGGCACGCACGAGCAGAGTAGTGAACAACTATATGCAATTTAAATCATATCTGAGACTCAATGGAATAATCAAAATGAACCATCATTTGCAAATCAAGACAATAGTCATACCAAATACCTTTCGAATGTCACTGTGAATTATATCAAAATAGAACTCTGGAACCATATGTACGTATTAAAACATGATAAAGTGAGTTCTGGGAATCAAGAACATTAGCCATCCTAGTGGCTCTAAGAATAGGAATTTCTTTGGAACCATATACACATCGTCTGTTCGTTTCATAAAGATCATGCCAAAAAGAAAGAAGGGTTAACTTTACATACCTTACGTCGTTCAAGAGCTCAGTCCAGCCAAGAACTTCCACAATTAATATGATAAACCTATAATCGTAAGAATACGCACGTGACTTAAGAAGGCTTTCGCATATCATATACATATATTAATTGATGACTTAATTCTAAAACGAAACGAGCAGCATCTCCTCTATACCATTAGCATCTCCCAATTTGGTATATCAGCCCAACAACAAATAAATCCCAAAAACACAACATGCATGTCCATAACAATTTCATAATACTCTATAACGAGCGACAAGCTCGAATTACAATCCGTATACTCCATGGCACCTTTTCGTATGTTTTCTTCTTAACCTTAAAAATATTCTCAATATGATAAGGACATCATTTATCACAAATCTCGGTTTTATATCATATATTTACAACAAGAAAAACAGCCCACAACTCCAACTATATCAATTGACAATTCTATTTGTAAGTTCGCGTTTATTCCATCAATTCCTATATCGACACTTGTATATACTTCTTTATTTTCGTATATACATTGTATAACAGCAAACACAACAACAGCAACTACAGCCAATCCCACGATATTCCAGCACACCAAACAATTTATAGCAACCACCAAACAGTCCACACGATAACAATAACGATTTATCCGATTTCCCGCAATTAATTTCGTAGTTCCCGTCTCTCAATTTAACTATGACCTGGACGAATTTAAATATATCGAGGAGAGGATAATTCTTACCTTATATGCGAAGAACTATTCTTTTTCCACCTTACTTCGCTTTGAAGAAAGCCCGAATTCGACAACACGACAGAACGGAACAACGGGATCTAAATATAAAGCAAAATCCGTACGTTGTTCTTGAGAAAGATTACATTATTCTTCCTTGAAATAAATAAAACACAACAGCGTTAACGTTGCTAATCTTTCCAAAACGTGAAATGCTTGCTGCTTGCTAATATAATGATGTTCATCAAGTGTGTAAAAGGATAGGCTAACGTGAAATGCTTGCTAATATAATGATGTTTTTACTTTCAAAGAAAGGTGGCCATATTGCCTCATATCCGTAGGAATTTTGCTGCCATTTCCTTTATTAAAAACCATGGGGTCAATGCATATATAATTCACCCATCATAAATGCTATCATTTTAAAGATGCCACCTGTGCATCTTAATGCATGGTCATTTGGTGCTTTATTTTACATCATGGCACGTGGATGATTGCACGTGGAATATATTCCAAATATTTCTCCATTAATTATCTTGTTCCTTACACGCCAAAATTTATCCTTACACACACAATTAATTTCTTGATCTCATTCACTTAAATAGTACTTATATACTCATTATTATACTCATGTGGTATAGTACTAGCCTCATTTGCTACACAAAATATTATTTTCAATCATCGTCGTCATACTTTTTAAGTCCTAAAATCATTTCGGGACTTCGTCCTTTTATACACCGAGCTCTTAATTTGCATGCTTGAATATGACCAAATTCTCCAAGCTCAGGTAAATTTGCTCATGTTGGACGGTTCAATTTCTTAGTCCAAAATTACTAGATATTATAGCTTGGACCGTATTTCATCAAATAAATTTCGAACCTCGACAAAACTTATTTTCTTCGATTGGTTTAACTTCAAATCCTTACGATACATGTGTACCATCACTTTAACCACCTATAAGCTTGGGGGATAACCTCGTGTCCGTTACTAATATCATTCAACTCGCACACTTTCCAACGCATGAGAACACGGGATGTAACAGATATAGCCAGAGATTTATTATTGTGATAAAATTCCGTATCTAATAATTGTATTTTTACCACGAGCTGAAATTTGCTGTAGTAGTACTCATCTTTTAGCCACCTTAAATAATTGTTTTCTTACCCTTAAAGTTACCATAAAAATAGTACTAATATAATCACAATAATTAATTGTAGCAAAGTTTTTATAGTTAGATGAATAGTTATAATGCTTTTTGAGATATCTCTTCTGTTACGTATAATTGATTGTATAAGCAAGTTTTCAAATGGCATCGTAAAATAAAAAAATTCATCAAATCAATATCTAAATGAAGACAAATTCATAAAATAAGTGCATAAATTAAATTAGAGAGACATACTTTATGATAAAGCCACACAACTGTTTCATCGGAATAATACATTTATCAATCTAGCATAATTAGAGGTGTTAATCGTTGGATTCAATTTTACCGGGCTTACTTGTAAGTTCCAAATATAATTTAAATAAATAGGTGATTATATCTAATTACTTTTGATTAACTAATTATAACGAATTTAAATTTACAATCTCCCACTCAAGTTTTATATTGATCAAGTGTTTAGAGAATTGCTACTTTACTCGGACCTAATCTATCTGAACAATACCTTTATGATCTACTGTTAAATTGAATTGCTTAATAATTATTGTAAATGTAATTATAATTAGTTGAACTGAGGATTAATAATTGAATAGATTGATTACATAAGTGTATCTATACCATACATTACATCTCAATAAATAGATGATTAAATCTAATTACTTTTTATTAACTAATTATAACTAATTTAAACAAAACTTCACTAAGTTTTGCTGAAGCTTCATCTTAATCAAGTGTTTCTAGAATTGTTATTTAACTTAGATCTGTTCCATCTTAATAATGCCTTTATCGATCTAGTGTAATTGGAGACATCAATGATTCGATTCAGTTTTATAGTTTGTAAGTTTGGATTTTAAATAAATAAGTGATTACATGTTAACTTCTATTACCTAATTATATCAAATTTAAACAAAACTTCAAAAAGTCTCACTCAAGCTTTATCATGATCAAGTGGTTCAAGAATTGCTATTTGACACGAACATGTTCCATCAGAATAATAGCTTTATCAATTTAATGTAATTAGAGGTGTTAATTGTTCGATTCGATTCAATTTTACAGGCCTTATTTGTAAGTTAAAAATATAATTTCAATAGATATGTGATTATATTTAATTAATGTTGATTAACTAATTATATTGAACTTAAACAAAACTTCACTAAGTTTCAGTGAAGCTTCATCTTGACCAAACGCTTCCAGATTATTATTTGACTTGTTCCATTAAAATAATATATTTATCGATCTAGTGCAATTTGAGGTGTTAATTGTTCAATTCGATTCAATTTTATAGCTTGTAAATTTCAAATATAATTTCTATAAATAAGTGATAATATTAACTCTAATTAGCTAATTATATCAAATCAAAACAAAACTTCAATAAGTATCACTCAAGCTTCATCCTGATCAATTTTTTCTAGGATAGTTATTAATTTGACTTGGACATGGTCTACTAGAGTAATGCCTTTATTTGTAATTAGAGATGTATATCATTCGGATCGAGTTAAATTTACAGGATCTTACTTAAAAAATAAAATAAATATAATTTAAATTTATCTTACTTGAAAATTTTAAGTATAATTTAATTAAATAGGTGATTTTATCTAATTATCTTTTGTTAACTAATTATATCGAATTTAAATAGAAATTCACTAAGTCTCCCTCAAGCTTCACCCTATCAAGTGTTTTGAGTATTCATGTTATTTTATTCGGACATGATATATTGAAATAATACCTTTATTGATCTAGTGTAATTAGAGGTGTTCATCATTCGACTCGATTAAGATCTTATTTGTGTTTCAAATATAATTTAAATAAATATGTGATTATATCTAATTACTTTTGATTAACTACTTTTATCGAATTTAAACAAAACTTTAGTATGTGTCACTCAAATTTTATCATGATCAAGTGTTTCGAGAATTATTATTTAACCGAACCTAATCTATCTGAACAATACCTTTATGATCTACTATTAAATTGAATTAATTAATAATTATTGTAAATGTTATTATAATTAGTCAAACTAAGGATTAATAATTGAATTATTAGTTATTACATAAGCGTATCTATACCATAATTTATATCTAATACGTATTAACTTAAAATAATGTTTAATGATTAATAAGTTATAAAATAAAATGTGTAAATCTAATATTGTACGTCTATACATCGAATAGAAAAGTACTACTACATAAAGAAGAAAATATTCTTACCGGAGCTTTTTTTTGTTGTTATAATTATTAGGAGGGAAACATGAAATTCAAATTAAAAAGAGAGAAAATGAATTAGCCAAAAAAACCCTCCAAATTATTTCCCTCTAATTTGTTTTGTGCCAAAATTAGAGCCTTCTTTTCCTATTAGAGATTAGAGAGTAAAAATAAAATTGACAAGGAGATTGGAGAGATCAGAGAACCAAAAACCCTAAACTCTCAAAACAGATCCAAAACCATTTCCGGAAAAAAGGTACGTCTTCTTCCTCTGTCATTCACCGGAAAAAAGGCCAAAATTTGATCAGATTGTAGCAATCCGGGGTTATATATTCATTCATATCTTAACTTGCTATTACCAAATATGCCTAAAAAATCAATTCATACAAGTTATGTGCAACAGAATGTATATTTTTTTTGTTCTTGTATTGTGTGCTCTGTTTTTTCAGATTTTTTAAAAAGCTTTTATTCATACTCATAAAGAAAAATAACTCACTCCAAATTCATTGAGAGATATATGGCTATTATAAGAATTTGAAACTATGGCTACCTAACGAATCATCTTTGGCTAAATTAATTATTTTTGTAGGACTTGAAGCAGTGGCGGAGCCAGGATTTATGCCAAGGGGGTTCAAAAATATAAAAAAACCATAAATGAAGAAGTTAAGGGGGTTCAATGTCTACTATATATACATAAAAAATAATTTTCACCTTGTATATACAGTGCAATTTTTCGCCGAAGGGGGTTCGGATGAACCCCTTCTATAAGGCTAGGTCCGCCACTGACTTGAAGATGGAAGGAGTAAGGTATTCTGATTAAGTTTTTCTCCCTAAAATTTAGCTCACCCATGTAAGATATTCTGATTATGTCTTTACAGCAGCAATTTATTGCTTTATTCTACTTACAGTTGCTCAAATTACTGATCCTTCTGAATATTTGTAGGCAATTTCCTCTCTCATTCTTAAAGCTTATACTTACCTTTCATACTGTATTTTCACCTATTGACCTCGAAGTCATTTCATTGTTATTATTTAACTTATTGATTTATCTATAGCAGTTAAAATTACAGGGCCCTAGTTAAAAGACACCATAACGTTGGAGGAATATATAAGGACAAATTAATTATTTTCTTATATTTATAATAATTAGGTTTAAAATTTTTAAAATAAAAATAAGAGATGTATGCATAATCACAAAAGAGTTAAGTTAAACAAAATGAAACTTGAGGGAGGTTTATGTGATTATTTCTTTATTTTTTGGCTAATGATTTTGTAGATAAAGTATTCTAACTTGAGTGACTTTATTGATACAAAACAAATGATTTTGATAGGGAATTTGATATAGTTGAATGACTATTTAAGTTATTAACTCTCTATATCTATCGGTTTGCAGTAGTATATTTTATTGAATTCCTGTTGGCTAATTTCTTTTCGATCTTATTCAATATTTTGATCCGTCTGAAATTCTACAGTCATTATTTGAAGCCAAAGCTATGTAACTTGGTGAAAATTAAGTGTTAAATTCTTCTTATAACTGTGGGAAACTATATTTCTAGCTTTGTATCAAGTATATAGCGTTTTAGAATGGGCTTTATAGATTTGATAGCCACCTTCCTTGTTATTTTTCCCTTTACTGACTTCCTGCTCTTTCTTCTACAAGGCAGAGAATGTTAGAAGTTGAACTTTGGCTTTTAAAAGTAAATGATTGGAAAGAGATTGGGCAAGAAGCATATGTGGAACATCGTCTTGGTAAGAAAAAATAGTAAATAATGAAGTTTTTTTAATCTTCTTTAATTTTCTTATGGAGCGACAATTATTATAATATATGATCCCAAACTTAGCTACATTCTGTAGCTATGTATGCACTATATTTGTAGTTTAGGATCATATATGATCATATATTTGTGGTAAATGACGGGAAAAAAAAATTTCAAATGATTGTTGCAGCTCAAAATCGACAATCAAATGATGCAAATCTAACCCTAAGTAGCTTATTTATTGTCACGACCCAATTTAGGACCATGACCGGCGCTATGGGGTAGGATTCCCAAAGCAAGCCTTAACGGGAATTTTACAAAAAATCGGCCAGAGCTTCCCCTGTTTTTATGACTATCCAAAACTTTCCTGTCTCAAAATCAACAACAAAAATATCCAATCTCAACCAAACTAAATGCAATCATCCTCAATCAACCCGATTTCAACGTAATAAAACTAAAACATCTCTGAAATACGAACTAGTCACCAGTCTATAATGAATAAAGAATACTCATGGAATAAATCAAATGACTATGGAGCAACTCTAAGAATTCAAAAGAAAAGACCATCATAGATAATAGAATCTTGGCCCACGCGGACAAGTGCGGGGCTCACCAGGAACTTTCAACTCGTGCTCTCTAGTTACCGTAATCCTCACCAACGTCACCTGCGGTCTCTGAAAAAAAATAGCGAGGAGTGAGACGCTTGCTCAGTGAGTAATAACACTTAACCACAACCGTTTTTATTGGGGACAAGTCAGAAAACATGCTTATATAATATTCATAAATATCACGAAATAAATGCCCTTTTTGCAAACACGGTAGCAATAACCAATCTTCTCTATCTTCATGTAAGCAGAAATAATTTAACAATTCAATAATAAACTCGGTAAACAATGTCATATCAACTCTTATATCTGGGAGGTTTCCAAGAAAGGATCATGTAATCTATATCATGTGGACCCCTTCGTAAAAGGAGTCAAATATAACTGTAGGTCCCTACTCGAGGGAAAATTGTGCATGTATGCTAGTTCTACCTTCCCACTAGCGAGGACTGTAACTGTAATCTATAAATACAAGGTGCACCAGGTCTAACGAACCCGCCGTTAGCCACGGGATCCTTCAAAGTCTCCTCCCATTAATACTTTGTAAAGAATAAATACTCATATGAAAGCATTTTCAAACAATACAGGGCATTTCAATTCTTATCAAATCATGTAATTGCATTTCAGAAACGGTAATCATATCTCAAGTAACGGTAAAACATATCTAGTAACGGTGAAAACAATTAGAATAACCGGTAACCATCTCAAGTAAACTGTTCGGTACTATATCAAGTAAAGGACTTGTCCCACATGCAATTTCAAAGCATCAGTAACACATTTTATTTTCAAAATCATGTATAAACCATGAAGGTTATGTAAATACAAATTGTGGTAAGATTACTACTCACAGTACTCGTGTCGAAATACCAGACTCGTCACCACGCAATTCCGTACCACTTCCTTCGATCAATCTATAATCACATCATATCAATCTCGTGTTAATTCCCTTATTTTGGCTAACTAGTAACTAAATTAGAATACCCCACCCTCAGGATTCCTGTTAAAATTTCAATCAATCTAATTATTTATATTTGCTCACGCTTTGAGTAATTCAATTAAGCCACGATCTACCAATTTTGGATTAACAACTAGAACAACCTTACTGTCCAACTTACTTTTCCTATGGCATATATTGAAATTCAAAATTTTCGGTCCAATTATATCTGTATTCACTCAATTCTTGAAAATTAATGAATTTCCCTGTTTCTTCTACCTCTGTCTCTTCAACTCTCAATCCCACTTCTTTAAAAAATATGAATTAAATCTATAAACTAAGGTTAGAAATTTACCTTTCTCTTCTCCTCCTATCCTTATTATTTATCTGTGCTTGAATTCCCTTTGTGCTTCTTCACTTGAAAGTGGCAGAACCTCACGTTTTGTTTGTTGGCTTTTTTTTCTTTCTAAGGTGGCTGGCAGACTATTTTCAGTGTATGCCCTTCTCTGTTTATTCACGTTTTAATGGGTTGTGGGGCTCTCTTTTTTCTTCATCAAGGGCTGCGGCCCACATGCCCTTTTTTTTTTTTTTTAAGTTTTATTAATTAAATACCTACACTTAAATATGGGATATTACATTCTCTCCACCTTAAGAAATTCGGTCCCCGAATTTAAAATAAGAGTATACCTATAGACTGAAACAAGTGGGGATACATGGCTCGCATATCGTTCTCGGACTCCCAAGTATCTTCTTCAACGGTATGATTTCTCCATAAGACTTTCACGGACACAATTTCTTTTGACCGTAACTTCCTTACTTGTCTGTCAACAATAGCCACTGGCTCCTCCTCATACGTCAAATTCTCATCAAGCGTTATAGTCGGTGCTTCCAGTACACGAGAAGGTTCTGATATGCATTTTCTTAGCATAGAAACATGAAACACTGGATGGATAAAAGACATCTCATGAGGAAGTGCCAAACGATAAGCCACCTCTCCTACGCGGTCAAGTATCTCATATGGTCCTATAAATCTCGGACTCAATTTACCTCTTTTTCCGAATCGCATCACACCTTTCGTAGGAGAGACTTGCAAGAAAACTTTGTCCCCAACTGTGAACACTAAATCTCTTCTTCTCTTATCCGCATAAGACTTTTGTCTGCTTTAAGCTGTGAGCAACCTCTATCTAATTAACTGGACCTTGTCGATAGCTTCTTGTACCAAGTCTGGTCCCAACACATTAGCTTCTCCCACTTCAAACCATCCGATAGGAGAACGACACCGCCTTCCATATAAGGCTTCATATGGGGCCATCTCAATGCTTGACTGAAAGCTGTTATTGTAGGCAAATTCAGCTAAGGGTAGGTAAGAATCCCAACTACCTCCAAAATCAAGAACGCATGCTCTCAACATATCCTCCAAGATCTGTATAGTACGTTTAGACTGCCCGTCTGTCTGCGGATGGAATGCCGTACTAAGATCTACTCGTGTACCCAATGCTTTTTGAAAAGATTTCCAGAAGCGGGAGGTAAATTGTGATCCTCTATCAGAGATGATGGATACTGGAACTCCGTGAAGACGGACAATTTCATTCATAAATATCTGTGCATATTTCACTCCACCATATGTAGTCTTTACTGGCAAGAAGTGTGTTGATTTTGTTAGTCGGTCTACAATTACCCATATAGAGTCAAAACCTCTAAGGGTTCGTGGTAGCCCGATCACAAAATCCATAGTAACTCTTTCCCATTTCCACTCTGGAATCTCAATCTGTTGTAGTAATCCCGCGGGTCGCTGATGCTCGGCTTTAACCTGCTGACAAGTCAAACAACTAGAAACAAAGTTAGCAACATCTTTCTTCATACCTTCCCACCAATACAATTGTTTCAGGTCATGGTACAACTTAGTGGATCCAGGGTGTATAGTATATCTGGAGTTGTGAGCTTCCCCAAGAATAGTTCCTCCTAACCCATCTACATCTGGTACACATAACCATTTACCCAGTCGAAGAATGCCATCACGGTCAACAGTCATTTTCTTACTTTTACCAGTGAGGACTTGATCTCGGTATTTGCACACTTGCACATCCTCATATTGTGTGGCCTTTATGCGCTCCACTAATGAAGATTTGGCTTGAACATAAGCTAACAATGCCTCTGATTTTCCCACACCAAACCTAACACCTGTACCTTCAAGTTTCAGAATATCCTTCGCCAACGGTCTCTTGTATGGAGCTATATGTGCCAAACTACCCATAGATTTTCTGCTCAGTGCATCAGCCACAACATTTGCTTTCCCAGGATGATACAAAATAGCACAATCATAATCCTTGAGTAGTTCCATCCACCGACGCTGTCGAAGATTTAGATCTTTCTGCTGGAATATGTACTTCAAGCTCTTATGGTCAGTATAAATCTCACAAGTTTCGCCGTATAAGTAATGCCTCCAAATCTTTAGAGCAAATACCATTGCGGCCATCTCCAAATCATGCGTAGGATAGTTCTGCTCGTGCTTCTTCAACTGTCTCGAAGCATAAGCTATAACATGACCATTCTGCATGAGAACACATCCTAATCCTACCCGTGAAGCATCACAGAATACCGTGAATCCTCCAGAACCAGCTGGTAAGGCTAATACTGGTGCGGTTGTCAAACATGTCTTGAGCTTCTGAAAACTCTGATCACATTCCTCTGTCCACTGAAACTTCACATTTTTCTGTGTTAACTTGGTTAATGGGGCTGCTATCCTGGAGAAATCCTGCCAAAACGCCTATAGTAATTTGCCAAACCCAGAAAGCTGCGAATCTCTGTAGGAGAAGTAGGTCTAGGCCATTTCTGCACAGCTTCTATCTTTTTAGAATCCACCATAATTCCATCCTTGGATACAACATGCCCAAGAAACGTAACCGAGTCTAGCCAAAATTCGCACTTTGAGAACTTAGCATAAAGCTCATGTTCTCGCAATGTCTGCAACACAGTCTTCAGATGATTCTCGTGTTCTTCTTGACTACGCGAATAAATTAGGATATCGTCAATAAACACTATCACAAATTTATCCAGGAACGGCTTGAACACCCTATTCATTAGGTCCATGAATGCAGCTGGAGCATTGGTCAACCCGAAAGGCAACACAAGGAATTCGTAATGCCCATATCGAGTTTTGAATGCCGTCTTTGCAATATCTTCTACTTTGATTCTAAGCTGATGATAACCAGACCGAAGATCAATCTTTGAGAAGTGAACAGCTCCCTGCAACTGATCAAACAAGTCATCTATACGAGGCAAAGGATACTTATTGTGTATAGTTACCTTGTTCAGCTGCCTATAGTCGATGCACATTCTTAGAGACCCGTCTTTCTTCTTTACGAACAATACTGGCGCACCCCATGGTGATACACTCGGTCTAATAAAACTCTTATCTAGTAAGTCCTGCAACTGTTGTTTTAGCTATCTCAGCTCCGCTGGGGCCATACGATATGGAGGTTTAGATATTGGCAATGTGTCAGGTGCCAAATCAATACCGAAGTCGATTTCTCGAACTGGAGGTAATCCTGGCAACTCATCAGGAAATACATCAAAAAATTCTTTCACTACTGGTACACTATCCAAGCTAAGTGCTTCCTCTCTTGTGTCACTTATCATAGCTAAGAGGCTTACACAACCTTTCTTCAACAATCGTTGAGCCTTCATAAAAGATATGACTTTACCAACCTCTGGAATTTGACCCCCTTTTAATACAAAGGTGGGCTCATTGGGTATCTTAAACTTAATTATTTTGGCGTTGCAATCAACAGTAGCATAACAAGGAGATAACCAATCCATGCCCATCAACACATCAAATTCAACCATATCAAGTACAATTAAGTCAGCTAGAGTATCCCTACCCTCAACTCGAATTTGACAAGCACGATACACATATTCAACTAATAAAGAAGCTCTCACAGGAGTAGCAACAAGAAAAGGATCATTTAACATGTCTGGCTGTCTGTCAAACCTTAAAGCAAAGTACGGGGACACATAGGAATGGGTAGATCCCGGATCAATCAGTGCAAGTGCATCAAATGAACAAACCGAAAGAATACCTGTAACCACTGCATTCTAGGCTTGAACATCCTGTCTAGTAAGTGCAAAAACTCTCGCCTGTCATCTACCAACATTACCCTGTCCATGATTCCCAGTAGTACGATCTCCAGCACCTCGACTTTTGTTTCCTGTACCAGCAGTACCTGAATTATTACGAGTAGCCTGAGTAGGTGCAGCTAACTGAACGGAAGCCTGGCCGGAATTCCTCGGAGGATGAGGGCAGTCCCTCATGTGGTGTCCCAACTGGCCGCACCGATAACACCCTCCAGTCAAAACACGACACTGGCCCGAATGTGGTCTACCGCAGGTCTGGCAGGATGGAGTAGTGGCATACATCTGTCCAGAACTATGATATCCAGAAGATAATAATGATGGCCCCTTGGTACCCTGTCTATGATGTGGTCTATATGCAGACTGTGAAACTGAATCTGTCTTAGAACCCTGTTGTTGCTGTCCCTGATTCCCTGCTCTGCGATTTTCACTAAAGCCGCCACTAAAAGATCCCCCTGTCCTGGCCTTCTTACGTAAATCGTTGGCTGCACGTTCCTCGCGTCCCTTGTTTTCAATCTTTCTAGCAAGATCAACTGCCTCTGAGTATGTCAATGTCTTTATCTGTGGGACTACTGCATTGTAGAGACGACCAACCAACCTATCAACAAACCTCCGCACTCGGGATGCTTCATCAGGCACCAAGTAAGGAGCATATCTAGCCAGCTTACAAAACTTGGTATTATACGTCGATACATCCATATCTGGAGTCTGAACCAGTCTCTCAAACTCGTTAGCATATTTCTGTCTCAGACTGTCAGGGAGAAAATTATCCATGAACAACTTAGTGAACTCGTCCCATGTCAGTGGTGCTGCTCCTGCAGGTCTCCCTAGCAACAAAGTTTCATACCAGGTATAGGCCATGTCCTCTAGTTTATATGCTGCAAGCTCCACGGCTCTCTCACTGGAACATCCGAGAGCGCGTAGTGCCTTAAGTGAGCCATCCAAGAACCCTTGAGGATCTGTTGAGTTCTCAAAACCTGTGAATTTTGGTGATTTCAACTTCAGGAAATCTTGCAAGGATACCTCGTTGTTCCCAAAAGTCTGAGTCTGTGCAGGTGCCCGAGAATGTGGTTGTGTCTGAGCAGGTGCAATATTCTGCTGCTGAATCCTCTCTTGTCTATCCATTCTGTCTGCCAAACCCTCTATAACTCTCTGCATAGATATAAGTGCCTCAGCAGTGACACCCTCATGCGATGGTGGAGGTGGGCTAGCACTCATTTCAGGAGTGGGCTCCCTCGTAGTCCTCGTGGTGGTACTGCGAGTCCTCGTGGTGGTACCGCGGCCCCTACCTCGGCCCCGTCTGTGAGCTCCGCCTCTTCCCCTAGCGGTGGAGGCTGGCTGCCTACCCGAGGTGGCATTAGGTGCCTGTGGAACAATTGTCCTAGCTCCGCCAGAAGATGATCGAGTGTTAGCCATCTGATTACCAAAATAAATAATGTTAGATTCATCTAGTTGACCCTAAACGTCACACACGTAAGGAGGAATAAGAAAGAAAGACAAGACACGTCCTATCACGCTCTCGCAGAATCACGATTATGGGAATGGCCGGCAACATAACCATAATTGAGATTCTACTACTAACGTGTGCTCCATCAGTCACACCGAAATAACCTAGGCTCTGATACCAACTTTGTCACGACCCAATTTAGGACCATGACCGGCACTATGGGGTAGGATTCCCAAAGCAAGCCTTAACGGGAATTTTACAGAAAATCGGCCAGAGCTTCCCCTGTTTTTATGACTATCCAAAACTTTCCTGTCTCAAAAACAACAACAAAAATATCCAATCTCAACCAAACTAAATGCAATCATCCTCAATCAACCCGATTTCAACGTAATAAAACTAAAACATCTCTGAAATACGAACTAGTCACCAGTCTATAATGAATAAAGAATACTCATGGAATAAATCAAATGATTATAGAGCAACTCTAAGAATTCAAAAGAAAAGACCATCATAGATAATAGAATCTTGGCCCACGCGGACAAGTGCGGGGCTCACCATGAACTTTCAACTCGTGCTCTCTAGTTACCGTAATCCTCACCAACGTCACCTGCGGTCTCTGAAAAAAAAATAGCGAGGAGTGAGACGCTTGCTCAGTGAGTAATAACACTTAACCACAACCGTTTTTATTGGGGACAAGTCAGAAAACATGCTCATATAATATTCATAAATATCACGAAATAAATGCCCTTTTTGCAAACACGGTAGCAATAACCAATCTTCTCTATCTTCATGTAAGCAGAAATAATTTAACAATTCAATAATAAACTCGGTAAACAATGTCATATCAACTCTTATATCTGGGAGGTTTCCAAGAAAGGATCATGTAATCTATATCATGTGGACCCCTTCGTAAAAGGAGTCAAATATAACTGTAGGTCCCTACTCGAGGGAAAATTGTGCATGTATGCTAGTTCTACCTTCCCACTAGCGAGGACTGTAACTGTAATCTGTAAATACAAGGTGCACCAGGTCTAAAGAACCCGCCGTTAGCTACGGGATCCTTCAAAGTCTCCTCCCATTAATACTTTTCTTTGTAAAGAATAAATACTCATATGAAAGCATTTTCAAACAATACAGGGCATTTCAATTCTTATCAAATCATGTAATTGCATTTCAGAAACGGTAATCATATCTCAAGTAACGGTAAAACATATCTAGTAACGGTGAAAACAATTAGAATAACCGGTAACCATCTCAAGTAAACTGTTCGGTACTATATCAAGTAAAGGACTTGTCCCACATGCAATTTCAAAGCATCAGTAACACATTTTATTTTCAAAATCATGTATAAACCATGAAGGTTATGTAAATACAAATTGTGGTAAGATTACTACTCACAGTACTCGTGTCGAAATACCAGACTCGTCACCACGCAATTCCGTACCACTTCCTTCGATCAATCTATAATCACATCATATCAATCTCGTGTTAATTCCCTTATTTTGGCTAACTAGTAACTAAATTAGAATACCCCACCCTCAGGATTCCTGTTAAAATTTCAATCAATCTAATTATTTATATTTGCTCACGCTTTGAGTAATTCAATTAAGCCACGATCTACCAATTTTGGATTAACAACTAGAACAACCTTACTGTCCAACTTACTTTTCCTGTGGCATATACTGAAATTCAAAATTTTCGGTCCAATTATATCTGTATTCACTCAATTCTTGAAAATTAATGAATTTCCCTGTTTCTTCTACCTCTGTCTCTTCAACTCTCAATCCCACTTCTTTAAAAAAATAAGAATTAAATCTATAAACTAAGGTTAGAAATTTACCTTTCTCTTCTCCTCCTATCCTTATTATTTATCTGTGCTTGAATTCCCTTTGTGCTTCTTCACTTGAAAGTGGCAGAACCTCACGTTTTGTTTGCTGGGGTTTTGTTTTTTCTCTAAGGTGGCTGGCAGACTATTTTCAGTCTATGCCCTTCTCTGTTTATTCACGTTTTAATGGGCTGTGGGGCTCTCTTTTTTCTTCATTAAGGGTTGCGGCCCACATGCCCTTTATTCTTTTTTTTTTAAGCTTTATTAATTAAATACCTACACTTAAATATGGGATATTACATTTATATATTTTTATATTATTCATTTAGTAAATATGTGATTTTTGTAAAAAAAAAAAAAAAAAAAAAAAGATACTCATATTAATAAATAAAATTTAATTGCTTAAAAGAATACTTTATTGTATCATTTTTCTTCTTCTTTTTTTTAATTGTTATTGCAACTTGTGGAGGAGTGAAGGAAGCAATCGATAAGGGCATGAATAATTATTTTTTTTCTCTTGCAAAAGTATATTGATATGTTTGAATAAAGTGATGTTTCACTATTTTGAATGATATTGTTGAACCTTTCAGTCTTTTTTTCTAATATATTGCTTTCATTACACAATTGAAGATATTCTGCTATGATATTGTTTATAAATTTCATGCCGAAAATGAATTCTCAGTTACATGATGTGGCTAACAATATTGGTGGCAAAATTTTCAATTAGTAGCTATGCAATTTTTGAATTTGTAGCTAAACATACATATAATTGCCACGCAAATGAGAACCTGGATACAAATTTTTATTTCCATAGCAAAAGAAGAAAATCTTTTGCTACAATTTTATCCTTCGTGACAAAAAAGTATGGACTTTTAGCTATGAGCTTTTGAATTCATAGCTAGACATATACTCCTACAATTGCCACGTATGAAGAACATGGCTATAAATTTTCAATATTCGTAGCAAATGAATATTCTTTTTAGCTATAATGCAATTTATTTCAAGGCTTAATATATGGATTCTTAGCTATATGAAAATATTTGTGGCAAATACTATAATTCATAGCTATAATTTTTTTAATTCGTAACTAAATATGAGTACTATTGCCAAACTAAGTAATAGAAATAGCCATAAAATATGAGTTTGCATGGCAAACAAATTAAATCTTTTGCTACAATACAACTTTTTGTGGCTACAATATGAAGATAGCTATATATTTTATTAGTCGTGGAAAAAGAGTTAAATCACTTGCTATAAGTATATATTTCGTGGCAGGAATGTTCTACCATCACAGCTACAACACAAAAAAACTCGTAGCAATAAGTATAAGTCCTTAGCCACGGATTATGTAAAGTTTGTAGCTAATTTTTAGCTACGCTACATTTTGCTACGAATGCTACGGAAAAAAAATTGTGGCTAAAGTGTTTAGCCACGGAAAATTTTATATTTAGCTACGACGTATTTTGTAGCAATATATGCCTTGTGTTGTAGTTTGGGGTCTTAGGGATAAGGGGTAGGAGTTGGGGGTATTAAAATAGGGATTTTTGCGCCCCCCGTGGCCAATGCGCCGGTCTCCACACTACTATAGCAGTCCCGCTATAGCGGCCTCTTGGTCGCTATAGCGGACCTGCTGGAATAGTCCACACAAAAACGGGCATAACTCTCTCATACGGAGGCGAAACGCGACAATTCTTTTTGCTATGGCTTTGTAATTTCGATACGGATCTTATGGTTCAATCCTCACTCAAAACAAAGGTCATTTTATCAATCTGGAGCCATTTCTATCCACAGACCTTCGGCGAAAACATCGAATACAAGCGCGAAAAAAATCCAAACCCGTCTGAAACTCTTCGGAACCTCACCAAAACTTGTGGACAAGTTCAAAATCATCATATTAACATGTTGAAACTTCCAAAACATTGACACGGGGTCATCCTAACCCGGCGTTGACCGTGGTCAACTCTAACTCGTCAACTTAACTAGTTTCTCCATGAATGATTCTATTTACACTCGAATCTGTGGGAACCAAACCAATGACTTTATTACGTCATATATCATACTAACGCGACTTGGGGAAGGGTCAACAAGGGTAATTAGGTAAAAATCACTATAACAACCAGGTGGGTCGTTACATGGATGTTACACTCGTTTGTAAAAAAAACTTAACAGATTCTGAACCTTATACTGGTGATATACCATCTTTATATTGAATATACAGGTATATACAGGTATATACAGGTTCTTATACACCAAAGATGTATAGGAACTATGTATACATGGTATACTTTAGGTATAACCCTGGTATATTTAACCACAAAGACCCCACAGTCAAACTCAAGGGAAAAAACTTATTAATTTAGTCTTTCCTACACCCCTTTTTAACACTTTAATTCAATTAAGGACATAGGGACATATTTGAAAGAGGCCACAAAAAAGGAAAAGAAAATACAGTGTATTTAAGCAGTTTAAGGAGTAAGAACTTCAAACCATTTTATCATGAATACTACACATAGACCTCCTTGTTTAAACTTCTAAAGGGTCCTATGGGGTGTGATTTTGCATAGGGAAGCCCTAGTGGACTGAAAGGAGGATGACTAGGCTGAGTTTGACTGGAAACTCTAAGCCTTGTCCACTCTGTTTCTATCCCTAGGTAAGTCACACCTATAGCTAAACACACCCTAAGTGACAGCCTCTTTTCTAACAACACTCATACCCACATAAAACCTTAAACTAGTTAAGCAAGGTGATTAAATGCAAGAATGAAGTAGACAAATACTAAACCGGTATCCAGTTTTAAAAAAAGAGTATCCAAACATAGACAGCTTGACACAGGGGCAGTCAAATATTTAGGTGTACATAACCAGCAAAGCAAGTGTGTCTAAAACCATAGCTGAAAACTTGCAATAAAAGCTTAATGCTCATCAGATAGTCTCAATAGAGTCAAGAAACAAACATAAGAATAGACATGGTTTCACGCAAGGGTTTAATCAAATAGCCTAAGCATAATTTTATTTTTAGCAACTGATCAAATTTCATCAAAACCATTATCACACTAAACAGAACTAGACTAATAAGTCTTGAACCTAAATCAAACCAAACCAACACTTAGTCATATTTATATCAAGTTAACTAAGCAGGCCCTGTAAGGATTATAGAGGATTAGTGATTCGTTAACTATCCTTAATGATATATTGACCTGAACTCAACCAATACATAGATTTTATTTAGATCAGTGGTTGTTTAGTGCACAACTAAGCTTAAATATGACCAACAATGCTTAAACAGGATCCCAACTTGCATTAACAACAAAGTAAGTTGTTCTAACATGACAAGAAAAATAATCTAATCACTAGGCATCCATCAAACCAGACCAAAAGCTAAACAACAAACATAGATAGGCAAGTTTGAGAATGCTTAAATATCCCTAAATTAAGCAAACTTAAGCAACTACTAATTAGCAAAATCAGCAATTAATACTTAAAGTAATGATTTAAACTAACCATTATACATAAGAACTATAATAATCAGTAAGTTAAACAAAAAATAAACAAAGGGAAGGAAAATTACCTTTTGCGAGTGCAGCCCTATTCGAGTTTTGGATTTGGAAGATTTGCTTCCTCAACCTCCCAAATGCTCAAGCCACACCAACAAGAATAAAGAAAAATGTTTACAATTTTGAACTTAGCTCGAAAATTCAAAGTTTCAAAGCAAAATGTGCCAAAACTTAAGTATTTCGATCTTTTTTGGGCGAATCTCTTAATGTTCACCTCTTTCAATCTATCAACTTAGGGCCATTTATATAGAAGCCTCAAACTAATCCCAAACCCTAGTTTTCGATGTGGGATAAATCCCAAAGATGGGATTTCCTCCTCACATACCCATGTCGTAGGTTGAGATTAAATAAAAAATAAACATCAAAGGTGAGATTTCAACCAACAAAACCCGATCCAAAAAGTTCTTCAAGAACCAATCATAATACGGTATTCAAAATAGAAAACGAACAAGAGTAATGAAAGAAAATACAGTCTTTGACCATTTGAACACAGAAAAGCAAGAAAGAATATCAAAACAAGCAAGGATAATATTGTGTTTGGTCGCAATGGAGAAGAGAGGAGGCCAAACAATTAATGTTGGTTGCAATGGAGGAGAGAGGAGGCCAAGAAATTAATGCTTGCCTCCAATCGTCCCTGGCAAGCCTGCTAAAGTCCTTACACCTCTAAATCTTTGTAAAAAATGGTGAGATGACGAGAGGAGAGAGAGAGGGTGGCCCCGCGGTGGCTAGGGTTTGGGAAAAGAAAAAGGGAGGGGGGGGGGTGTAAATGTCGTTTATCTGAACGAAATAAGGAACCAAAAAGGGGGTATTACCCCTGTTAAACGTTTGGTCTTGGCCGGGTCATGCCCAGCATTGGGCTGGACTTGGTCCATTTGCAAAATAGAGGATAAAAAGGGGCCTCTTTAATATATATACACATGTGATACACATGTATACATGTGTATAGAGGGTCACATGTGCAATAAGTAGCCAAAGTTAAATAATGTCCCTTAGTTGGATATTTAAATTAGGACCACATTTAAACTAATTGGCCAATTAAACGAATTTTCTAAAAAGTGATCTTAATTGAATTAAGCCACGAATATGGCTATTTCAATTATTGCCATAATTGGCTAATAGTTGATTATTTCAATTACAGCCATTTAATGAGCACTTTTCAGAATTAATCACAATTAAAAACTTAATTAATTATGACAAAATTCTAATAATTTGATTAAACAAAAATTGAGGGGTAAAAATGGTTAATTTATTTAATTAAATAGATTCCTTGCATTAAACAAAGTAAAATACTGTGCAAATTGACATTTTAACAATTTAGATAATTAAGTGAATAATTATGGTAAATTATTTTCTCTCTTGGTTAAATTTAGCAAAAGTATTATAATTGTAAAAATACGTAAATTAGTTCCCAAATGATTTATAATATTTTATCTAAATAATTTTGTAAAATCATTTTGAACTCTGAAAATATATATTTCACTCTATTTAATATTCAAGGACTCTGGGTAATTAAAACAAATTATGGGAGGTCAAAAATTAGTTGTCAGCACCTTGTACCTTGAAAATAAACTATGTTCATGATTCGGGGACTTAGAAAACCAAAGGGAAGTGTTAGGATTGAAAATTCATTACAAACCAGTGATTCATGCTTTTGCGTCAATTATATAGACCGTACTTACAAGTACAAAACGTACTTGTTGGACATATATTACCCCCAGAAATTCTCTGTCTCTGGAATTTTACAATCGAGATACGGTCAAGAAATATGGACCGTACATTTATGTATGAGCCGTACTTTCTAATCGTACATATTATATAGACCATACTTACAATTACAAGTCGTACTTTCTAACCATATTTCCCTTTCACGAAAAGCTTAGTTTTTGGCTTTTGACAATCCAGGTATGGCCCAAAATACGAGACGTAATTAAAAGTGCTAGCCGTACAAGTTGGTTGTACTTTCCCCATCTCAGCATATAGTATAAATTCATGGGTTCAGTCTTTTATTCAGTTTTTTATACTCTCAAGCCCTAGCATGAAGGTTCTCTCCTCCCACTATTAAAGAACATCAAGGTAAGCCTATTCCAAACATTCCAAGTGAATTCTAAGTATATCCATGATTTCTAAATAAGAATTCAGTGTTCCTAACCTAGGTTTTCAAGAAAACCCATCTAAGAGATTCAAGATTAAGACTTTTGGATTTCTTCTTCAAGTTCAGACCATTGTTACAAGTTTTGGAGTGATTAAGGTATGTAGGGTTTCTATCTACGTGTAGGAACCTCATTATTCTTTCCTACACCACGTTCTTCCATGATTATATGAAACTTCACCAAAACTACGGTTTCCACCCATGTTGATGATAACCCTAAGTACATGCACCATGATATACCATGTTGTGTTAATAATTCGTTATTGTGGGTTATTGAGAATCTATCAGTTATCCATGAAAAACCCATACTTCACATTCCATGAGTTCTTAAATACAAGATATGAATTATTATGCCTATTTTCACGAAATTCTACATGCTTCCATGTTTTCATACAAGTTATACTATATACTTCTATTCATGCTATATTATACCCACGAATCATGTTTACAAGTTGTTGTAGGTTATGCGTCCACCAAACATAACACAGAGAGACCTAGTTGTGTAGCAGTTCCCTTATGCAGTGCAGTAAGTAAAGAAGACACGATTTTACCGTGAAAAATTCCTTGCTCAAGGGATTAAAAACCATGACCTAACCCAAAAGGATTTCAACTCTACTAACCAAGCAACTTTAGATTATAACCTATTGCAAACTAGGAATGAACAACCATAATCCCTTACCCTTACAATAGTTGCAACCTAGGAACTAACTCTCATAGTCCCTCAACCCTTACAATACTCTGATTGTAAGTAACTCCACTTAGCTAACTCTAACTAAGGACAACTAATACACTTATACTAAATCTAGCCTAGTATACCATTCAAAAGCTTGTGGAAACACACTTCTAACAGCTTCTAAACATGAATACTAGGTTCACAGTTTAAGCACAAACAAACAAAGATTTACAACAACCTAAAGAACATAGACGAAACTCATATCAGGATCTAGTTCTTCAGTTTGAAAGTAACTTTGTTCTTGCGATCACTTGAATTCTTACGGTGGCAACTTTTGCACAAGTTAGATTAGGTTTTTCAAGTGAGACACAATATGTTGCAACATGTTGTATATATAGTGGGAAGCATCTGGGATAGAGATCACCCATTCAATAGTTTCACCTAAAGTATGGGCCAGCTCACTACTATACTTGTGTGCAGTAAGTAGCTCAGCTTTACAACTGTCTCTGCTGATGGTGCATGGTACACAGAGAGTAGAACAAAGATCAGGTCTCTAGTTGGTTCTGAATCAGTTTGATAATATCAAAATAAAAAGCACTTGGATTTATCACTTTCCCCTTTTTTTATGATGATAAACTTATAAACGATGCTCCCCCTGAGAACCAGCTCCCCACTTGTTCTTCCTGCGAAGCAACCATTATTTTCAAAGCATCCACAACATGTTAGCAATAACCAAAATATTTCCAACTAGAAGACCAGATTGCCACATTATCATTACATATCAATCTTCCAGTTATTCCCCCTTATTCCCATTATGTACACCTTTTTCAACAAGCACACTATTTTATTTATTTCCCCCTTTTGGCATCATCGAAAAGGGGAGTTGGCACAAGCAAAAGAAGTTCAGCATTATGAACTCAGAGCCACTAGGGAATCACTATCATGAGAAGTAAGAGAAACATGCAAGCATTTAGGCTAGCACACAAAAGAGTAAAAAGCCCAAACAGTTATACAAATACATAACATAGTATCCAAATCATAAAATGCATAAAGGAAAAATTATCATAAGTGCCAGAACATTGTCACATAGAAACAGAAAATACGGAATAGGATTAAAAAAGGCACATGAATATGAATTTGACATGAACAGGCTAAAGAGCTTTGGGCTTCTGTGAATTTTGGGACAGGGCTTTGAGGAAATTGTTCATTCGTTCACCGTTGACTCTCTGGTCCTCAATCATCTGATTTTTAAGCTCATCCACCTTCAATGTCAGCCTCTCATTGTCTGAATTGAGCCTCTTAATTTCCAGTCTTGCAGCTTTTAGAGCACCCTAAGAACCAACTTATTTCTCTTTCTCAGATAGCCGAGTTTGAAGGACAACATTCTCATCATTTACCCTTTGTAGCAGTAGTGATCTCTTGAGCTTCAAGTAATTTTGAGATTATGGAGACACTTCCGACACCACTTTTCTTAGGTATATACTCACACTCCTCCAGAGTTTTCATGAAAAACATATGTTTCTTAGTGCTAGCAATAGCATTGTCTATCCTGACCTTGAAGTGAGCAAATACTTTGGTTAGAAGAAAACCATATTGGAGCCCATGTTGACCTCCTGGAGCCCTCTGCACCTTGATGATATGCTCAATCATAATAGCAGGAAGGTTTATAGGTTGGTCGTTAGTCAGTGCCTCCATGATGACCAGGTCGTTGATAAAAGTCTTGGTACAACCCTCTTTTCTTGGAAGCAGGACTTTGTTCATCATTTCAAACATGAGCTGAAACTCTCCTTTCAGTTCTTTCTTCAAAAGTTTATCCCTTGACCCGGTATCCTTTACTCTATTCTTGACTATCATAACCTTGAAGTCACTTAAAGCCTTTGCCTTTCCATTTATGGTTCTCAACCCTTTAGTAGGAACTTTCAAAAACTCTCCCAATATCTTTTCCTGTAACATAACTTTAGTCCCACTAATTGATACTATGAGAATACTGAATTCATCGGAGTAGTAGAGATTTTCATAGAATTCAAAATTCGGTTTATCATACACACTCGATACAGGTAGAGCAAAGAGATGACTTCATTCCTGAAATTCAACAATTTCAATCAGTTCTTTCATTCCAGATTGTTTTTGCAACTTCAGGGTCAAACACCCTTCCCAGCAACACCTTTTGTTTCCTTAGAGTTTCTCTTCTCTCAATTTCACTTTGTGCAACAATTTTGCTCACCCTTTGCTCGTTTAAGGAACCAGATTCCTTAATCATCTCACTCTTTCTCTACTTCGAAAGGTTTAATTCATTTGTCGACCTGTCACCCTTAGCTAGTGTGACCCTTGACTTACTGTTCCTCTTCTTTTCCTTCTTCTTAGCAATTTCCCTCACAAGTGAGACATCTTCTGCTTCTGCTTCTTTCTCTTTATCATTACTGTTGGCAACTTCAGCCTCCGTATCCACTAACTCAATTTCATCAATCAATCTACTCTTTGTCTAAGAACACCTAGCTCTTTTTCTAACCTTGGCTTTACTTGCTTAAAGAGCTAATTCAAGCGTTGCCTTAGCTGCATGCTTACTCTGCCTAGTTCTTGGTGCGGTTCAACTAAAGGTAGTTCTCACCGAGCATGTGCATCCTTTGGTTTCTTTGACCTTTGACCTTTTCTTTATTTTAAAGACAAGAGGTATCTCATCTTTATCAGACTTATCAGCATACGCACGTTGACCATGATCCTTCTCTGGTGACATCTCAGTAA
Organism: Lycium barbarum; assembly: GCF_019175385.1. Lineage (NCBI taxonomy): Eukaryota > Viridiplantae > Streptophyta > Magnoliopsida > Solanales > Solanaceae > Lycium > Lycium barbarum. The sequence continues at coordinate 27,048,318 of NC_083345.1, read as the reverse complement.
GAGGTATGACACCATGAGGTATAAGCTCAGGACTTAGGATTAGGCCTAGTTCCTCCTAGATGACCCTGGTGCCTCGTCCCACACATGAGCTATCATAGGTCTAGTTTTAAGGGTTTCTCATGAAGAGGGAACTTGTGTTTCATTTTTTTTGTGAAGACCTCATATTTTCTAACTCACTCATGGTACACATGGTCTGAGAAAGTTCTTCCATAAGAGCAACATCACTACTCATCCTATAAAAACGTCCCTAACCAATCCTAGAAATAGTATCATCTATTTTATAGGAGACTCATCTATTGAATCCTCTACTCCTTTACCAAGATCAACAGAAGAAGAGTTACCTTTTTGCACATTATTTTTGTCAATCTGAGTGGTTTATTTCTCTTTGTTATGCATGACTTTTCCTTCTACAGACCCTGAAGAGACCATGTTCTCTTTGGCTTGATTTAATTTCTCTATGTTCTTGAAGGGTTGACTAGTAACTTCTATACCATTGTCCTATTCTTCTCTTTTGTCAGTTGTTTGAAAGTACTTAGACACTGATACTGTATACCTATTGCTGGCAGAGTCAGGTTTTTTAACAGAGATGGCTGAAGAGGGTACAATATTTCTGCGAGTTTGACTGGATACAGAGGATTGTAAGGAGGAGGTACTAAGATTTAAATTGATGGAGGTTTGGGATTTTAGGGAGAGCATGCGCTGGTTTGATTCAAGAAGATTTTGAGTGGTGAATCCTTCTCTCGACATAATCGATGATTTGATTTGAGAACCAATGGGAAGAGTTTTAAGAGAATGAGAGAGAGCATGTTTGTAATAGAAGAGTAGAGGTGAGAAGATATGTTTGGATTTTCAATTTCAAGTGAGGAGAAGGAGAATGCAGTCATGGGTATTTGAGAAGGAACAGGGATGAACAGGTCGGTCGATATAGAGAAGGTGTAGCGTTTTAGGGAAGATTTTTAAAAAGCTGACTTGACACTTAAATGACATTTTCAATTTTATACAAATGCTGAAAGGCTACTAACCTAGGCTATAGAGACTAGGTCTCTGAGATTATTTCGGCAAAGGTTCTGAAATGTGTCATGTAACTTTTGTTTACGTTGTTCTGAGACATCCATGCTTGTATACCTGTAACAGTATAGAAGTCAGTTAGATATCACTGAAAAACACTTTTTACAGGATTGTACCGCTCTTCTTGACCCAGCCATTTTCAGCAATATCCTTTCTGCATTTAAACGACGCACGTTTGGAGCTTTGCTTTACATCTAGTGAGAATATTTCAGCATTTTCTCTTAGTAGTACCCCGTGTTCTGAATCACAGAAAGGTGTATTGTTAAGTTTTCTAACTCTAGTGACACACCCTCTCCTTGGCAGCTACTTGAGTGAGAAATCAATATTCATTTTCTTAATCTCCTCCCTTTTTCATACTCAAGCCTTCTATCACAACTACTGACTCAGCTTGGGACCACATTCCAGATTAGGTCCTTTGGAATAATGAGTGAAGTGAGTTGAACTCCCCTTTTATTGTTCAGGGAAGTTTACTACTTCTTGATGCAGCGATAATTCCTCCTCTCCTGATTTCTATTTGGCAGTGTCTTCATTGTGTGGATAGTTGGAGATGCCGATCTTCTGAAGTCGGTGCCGTTGTCTGTCTTTTTTACTCAAGAGATCCATGGATATGGTTGAAGGACGGGTCTCTTGTAGTACATTCACCTTGTTCAGGCTTTTCTGGAGTTGATTTTCTCTTGTAGTTTCTTCAATTTGTTCCCTCATATCTATAATGCACATCACTATATCATTCCTTTCTTGCTCGGAGTTGTTGAGTTTTTTTAATTATCTCTTTCTTTTCTTCAATGAGTTCATGATGCTCATTTAACAATTTCTTAATCAAGAGACTAATCCCTTATGGGGAAATCCCTTTATCTTCACTTGATCATTAAGAGGATTAGCTTCAACCTTCTTTCTTTTACTTCCAGTGTCAAATTGTTCACTTGAAAAGAGTCTGACTTATCCATTGAATTTTCTCTGTTGACCTTATGGTGATTTTGCTTGAGATATTTGCCATGGTTTCTTCTCTTCAGAGATTTATCACTTTTTCGAATCAATCTTTGAAACCAGCGAGTGAGATACTCCATTTCTGATTCATCATCGTAACTTAAATCTCTTCTACTCTCATTATCCAGTTCATTTGTTTTCTCTTCCTTTGCCTCATTTTCTTCCAAATCTGACGTTCTCGTAAGCTCATGTATTTTGAGGTAGCTAATGAGTTCCTCAATGGTCAAATTTTGGAGATCCTTGGTTTCAGTGATGACGTTCACCTGGTTCAACCAAGATTCTGGAAGTGCATCCAGTAGTTTGTGAACCAGAAGCCTTGTCTCTATGATTGACCCTAGAGAGTGAAGTTCATTTATGATTGAGGTGAATCCGGTATGCATGTCATGAACTGATTCGCCAACGTTCATTCTAAAAAAGTCATATTTTGAGGAGAACATTTGACGGGCATCCATGATTTCCTTTGCAGAAATACATTTGCTCCCGAGGCTTGATGATGCTGAGCTGGATTCTCCTTCTTTGTTTGATAAGACATCCATTAGAATGAACCTTTCTAAGTGTTAACCTTTTAGAAAAGGCCTGCTCTGATACCAATTATTATAGGTTGTGAATCTACCAAACACAATACGGAGAGACCTCGTTGTGTACCAGTTCTCTTATGCAATGCAGTAAGTAAAGAAGACACGATTTTACTGTGGAAAACTCCTTGCTCAACGGATTAAAAATCACGACCTTTTCCAGTAGGATTTCAACTCCACTAACCGAGTAACTTCAGATTACAACCTATTGCAACTAGGAATTAACTCCCATAATCGCTTACCCTTACATTAGTTATAACCTAGGAACTAACTCTTATAGTTCCTCAACCCTTATAATACTCTGATTGTAAGTAACTCCACCTAGCCAACTCTAGCTAAGGACAACTAATATACCTAGACTAAATCTAGCCTAGTGTACCACTCAAAAGCTTGTGAAAATACACTTCCAACAAGCACACTTTGGGAATTTAAAACACCTACAAAAAGTTTTTAAACAAGAATAGTAAGTTTATAGTTTAAGTACAAACGAAAAAAGATTTACGACAACCTAAAGAACATAGACGAAACTCATATCAGGATCTAGTTCTTCAGCTTTGAAGTAACTTTGTTCTTGCGATCACTTGAATTCTTGTGGCGGTAGCTTTTGAACAAGTTAGATTAGGTTTTTCAAGTGATACAAAGTATGTTACAACATGTTATATATATAGTGGGAAGCATGTGGGATGGATATAGACCACTCATTCAATAATTTGACCTAAAGCATGGGCCAGCTCACTGCTATACTTGTGTGCAGTGAGTAGCTCGGCTTTATAGCTGTCTCTACTGATGGTGTATGGTACGCAAAGGGCAAATCAAAGACCAGGTCTCTATCTGGTTCTGAATCAGTTTGATAATCATCAAAACAAAAAGCACTTGGATTTATTACAAGCCATGTTTACAAATCATGCTTACAAGTCATGTTATAAAAACCATGGGCTCAAATGCCACCTATATTCATGTTCATGTTTTGGGAGTAGCATAGGTTTATCGAGAAGGCTCAGATAGCCTGAAACTATGTATGCCAACGTAGCGTAAGGGACGACACCTTCAGACAGTTGAATTAGATCCTTTTTCATGTCATACTTATGTCTCATACCCAGCAAGGTGTGGGGCTGCTCTACTGTTCGGGCCAGGTACCAGACTCCACGTACCCACGTGGTGAGATATACACACACACACACATTTATTCATGTTAGATGATGCTTATGTTCATGTTAAGCTTACAGCTTACAGTTTCAGTTCTATTATTTCATGTGCCATGCTTATTTGATTCAGTTGCTTTATATACCAGTACAATTGAAATGTTCTGACGTCCCCTTTCATTTCCTGGGGCCTGCATTTCATGATGCAGGTATTGATTTACAAGACAACGGATTTTCTCGTTAGGACATTGCTAGTATCAGTCTTTGGTGAGCCCCATCTCATTCGAGGTTATGTCTTTACTTCTATTTATGTCAATTATGCAGTTAAGGTATGTCAAGGAAACAGTTTAGCAGTTAGAATCATGTCAGAGGTTTCATAGACTAGTTAGTCATGTCATATTAGATGTTCAGTTGAGTTTGCCTTGTTAGCTACATTACTGCATTCATGGTATAATAATATTTTCAGACTTATATTATTGAACTACATGTTTATATTCCGCATCAATTCATGTCCCACATTGACTCAGCAAGCCATGTGGTTGGCTTGGTGATATGCAGCAAGACACCGAATGTTGTGTTACGTCAATGCTATGGTTCGGGGTGTGGCAGGTGCATTTATCATCTAGTTGATATCAAGAACACTTAAGCTGTAGTACCTGATTGAGTCTGTTCCGATAGTTAATAAATTTCCCGAAGTGTTCTAGAAGATATCCCGGGTATTTCACCTGATAGAGTTATTAATTTTGAGATTGATAGTATTCTCGAAACTCAATCGATTTTTATTCCACCGTATCATATGGCTCCGGCAGAGCTACGTGAATTGAAAGACCAATTGAAGGACTTGTTGGATAAAAGTTTTATTCGACCAAGTACCTCACTTTGGGCTGCTCTGGTCCTATTCGTCAGAAAGAATGATGGTTCTCTTAGAATGTGTGTTGATTATCATCAGCTCAATAAGGTGACCACTAAAAGTAGGTATCTGTTGCCTAGGACAGATGATCTATTCGACTAACTTCAGGGTGCTAAGTTCTTTTCAAAAATTGACTTGAGGTCTGGGTATGATCAGTTGAAATAAAGGAGTAGGATATTCCAAAAATAGCCTTTCGTACTCGTTATGGGAATTTTGAATTTATAGTGATGTCCTTTGGTTTAACTAATGAACCTGTTGCATTTATGGACTTGATAAATCGCGTATTCAAGACTTTTCTTGACCGTTTCATTATTGTGTTTATTGATGATATTCTAGTGTATTAAAAAAGTCATGAGGAGTATGCAGGTCATTTGAGAATGACTTTTAAAATGCTTGAGAGAACAAGTTTTATGCAAAATTTTCTAAGTGCGAGTTTTGGCTCAACTCTGCGGCATTCTTGGGCCATGTAGTGTGTAGCGAAGGTATAAAAGTTGATCCTCATAAAATTCGACAGACAAGGATTGGACGATGCCCACGAGTGCAATAGACAATCGTAGCTTCTTGGGTTTGGCATGTTACTTTCGGAAGTTTGCAGAAGGTTTCTCATCTATAGCCGCACCACTGTTGAAATTGACTCAGAAGGCTACTAAATTCCAATGGTCTGAAGCCTGTGAAAAGAGCTTTCAAGAGCTTAAGGTGAGATTGACTTCGGCTCCTATTTTGACTCTACCTTCAGGGTCTGGTGCCTATATAGTTTATTGTGATTCTTTCACAATTGGTTTAGGTTATGTGTTGATGCAGAATGGTACGGTGATCGCCTATGCTTAGCCACAGTTGAAGAAGCATGAGAAGAATTATCCAACTCATGATTTGGAATTGGCTGTTGTGGTTTTGGCTTTGAAGATTTGGTGTCACTACTTGCATGGTGAGCACTGTGATGTCTTCACTAATCACAAGAGCTTGCGATATATCTTCAAGCAGTAAGAGTTGAATCTCAGACAAAGAAGATGGTTAGAGTTGTTGAAAGATTACGACTTGAACATCTTGTATCATCCTGGTAAGGCGAATGTTATTGCTAATGCTTTGAGATGAAAATCTATGGGCACGTTAGCATATTTGTGTGCTCAAGATATGCCGATGGGCAAGGAAAATCAAAAACTTGCTAGTCTTAGAGTCCGACTGGATGAAACTGAGAATGGGGAGCTAGTAGGAATTACATAAGCATGATCTGATACTGTGGGGGAGAATTAAGTCTAAGAAATATGAAGATGGACTTCTGGTGAAGCTACGAGATGGAGTGGAAAAGGGTGAGTACACTTCATTCACCGTTGGTGCCGATGACAATGTCCTAAGTTTGCAAGGGCGTTTATGTGTCCCTGATGTTGATGGTCTCCGATAAGAGTTGATGGTGGAGACGCATAATCAAAAATATTCCGAGCATCCGGTATCCACCAAGATGTATAAAGATTTTAAATAACACTGTTGGTGGAAGAGCATGAATGTAGATATCTCTAACTTTATGGCTAAGTTTTTGAACTGTCAGTAGGTGAAGGCTGAAAACCAAAGACCTGGTGGTTTGGCTTAGAATATTGAGATTCCCCAATAAAAGTGGGAGATGATTAACATGGACTTTGTTGTGGGTTTATGATGTGCCGCGGATTTGTAGCACATTTGACGTTTTTTTACTATGAATTTTGGTTGTTTTCAAGTAAGTCTGGTTCTCGTTAATATGTTTTGTTGTGTTTTAGGTAAACAATGGCCCAAAAGCAAAAAGCAAAGAACAACAAAAAAATTGTCCAGAAATGAGAATCAACGGTCCGTCGATCAGTCGACGAACCGTCCTTTGAATCGTCGACAAGCCTGATTTTCCAGTGATGACAAAATGAAGACGACAAAGGACGGAGGCATCGACGAAGCGTCGAACTGATCGATATTTCGTCGTTTGTGTCGTCAAGAAGAATCTCTCAACAGAGGAGAAAAATACGGAATACTCGACGAAGCGTTGAACTGGTCGACGGCACCGTCGAACGGTACACAATGCTGAAGTTACAAAAGACGAAGAAATCGACGGTCCGTCGATCTTGCTATCGGGGCACTTTTGTCAGTTTTCTGATGTGCGTTTTTGGAGCCTATTTAAAGAACATTTTAGGTTGTACTCAACTAAAAAGTCCCAATGGTGGGTGAGCATTGAATACTCCCCTTTTGAAGCCTAGTGAAGACACAAGATTCTATATTCCATCATCTTTATTGCATTTGTAAGCTTGATGTCTCATTTATTGCTTACTACTTTTGAGACCATAATGTGTGAGTAGTCTCTTTAATCAAAGTTGTGGACCCAAATGATGGGTGCTATGTAATGGGTATCTAACATTGTATATATATATATATATATATATATAATGGGTTGTGATGTATTTTATTATTTCTCATATTCATTGTTCTATAAGTGGTTGCAAACACTTGTTCATGCACAAACCCTAGTTTATTTGGAAAGATGAATTAGGGTGTGATTTGAAATAATATAACAAGGACTCGGGGCGCTAACCCTCGTTTAATGAACTCGCTTAGGAATAAGATGAGTTCTACTTGGCATATTTAATCAACCTTATTTACAACTTTTCTGCATTTGGGAAAATCATGAAAAGAAATACTTTCTAACTATTGGAAAATATTAGAAAGTGTGTTAGAGATTAAGTGCATACATAACCGCGACCCATTAGAAATATATCATATTGACACCCATAGCATAACGTCTAATCATTGCGGGGACACAACTTTAGTTCTCCAAATCCAAACAACTTTCAAACAGTTCAAAATAGCTAATACAAACCAAATCTCCTTTTTAAAATATTCGGAATAGGATTAAAGTCTTTAAAGACTAGTATCGCATACAATTAGTACCCTTTTCTCTCCATATTCCCTGTGGGATTCGACCCCAACCTTGTTTGGGTTACTCTATTTGACAACGTCCGCTTTACGCCATTAATAGATGTAATTTGAGCGTATCAGTTTACCTCGCATAAGGGCCAATTTGATTCCATTTGTGATCATAGACAGACTCACCAAATCTGCTCATTTTCTTCCTGTGAAGACAACAAATACCGCGGCGCATTACACCAAGTTATATTTGAAGGAGATAGTCAGATTACATGGGATTCCAACATCCATCGTATCTGATAGAAGGACGCAATTCACTGCTCATTTCTAGAAATCGTTCCAAGAAGATTTGGGAACTCGAGTAAACTTGAATACAGCTTTCTACCCTCAGATGGACGAACAAGCAAATAGAACTATACAAACTCTGGAAGGTATGTTATGAGCGTGTGCACTTGATTTTGGAGGTAATTGGGATGAACATCTACCTTTTGTAGAGTTTGTGTACAGTAACAATTATCAAGCAAGTGTCCAGATAGCTTCATATGAAGCAGTGTATGGGAGACATTGTAGATCTCCAATTGGTGTTTGAACCTACTGAAAGAGAACTATTGGGTCCCGATTCAGTTTACGATACAATCAAGAAAGTGAACCTCATTGTGCAACAACTCAAGATAGCTCAGAGACGATAGAAGTCTTACAAGGAGATGAGGCGTCGTGAGCTAGATTTTCTATTAGTGACAATTTATTCTTGAAAGTGTCACCAATGAAGGGAGTAATGCAGTTTAGTAGAAAGGGTAAACTTAGTCCTCATTTTATCGACTCTTATAAAATTTTGAGAAGAATTGGGAAGGTGGATTATGAGTTGAAATTACCATCTGAGATGGCTATAGTACATCGTATGTTTCACATTTTGATATTGAGGTTGTATAAACCTAATCCTTCTCAGGTCTTGACTAATGAAAAGATTGAAATCAACGAAGGGTTGTCTTAAGAAGAAAAACCTGTGCAGATCTTGGATCTACAAGTTAGAAGGTTGAGAACAAAAGATGTAGCTTCGGTTAGAGTCCTGTGGAAAAAAATAATACCGAATAAGCGACTTGGGAAATGAAAGAGGACATAAAGAAGAGATACTCTCACTTATTCCCTATTTTAAGTATGTGTTGAACCTTTTGGTTAACGAATCCTAGCGAAATTGTAGACTAAAGGTGTAAATCTTTTATTTCATGCATAGGCTTGTTTAGTGTAGTTGTGGGGAGTCCATGTGAGGATCATATGAGTATTGTTAGGGTGTTAGCAGAGTTTTGTTTTGGGATAGCTTGCAATACAAAGGAACCTAGCGAAATGTTTTTGAAAACTTGAGGTTTAGTGAAGGACTTAGGCCATAACTCTCATTCGAGGACGAATGATCCTGAAAGGGGGATAATATAACGTTTTGTAAATCAGGATTAGGGGTGAATGTGTTGAAAGAGTATTAATGTGACATTTTAGGCATATGAAGTCATATCGTAATGAGTTTGGGTGAAAATAGTTGTTTTAAGATTAACACGAATAGTGGGGTACGTAAGATTCGATAAAGTCGACTAAGTTTTCGGTAGACCTAACTTCCAGCTCGTTAGGAATATGAAAAAACCTAAAACATGAAAGTTTTATCCTGTTGAAATACCTTTCCAACAATATATAGTGGAGCTCAAATGGGCATGTGAGTAAAAAGTTATGACCATTTTACTAAACTACATCATGTTGCGGCGCAATCTGCGTTTAGCAGGTTCAGTCTGCAGCGCAACCTGCGTTTCGTAGGTTGAATACCACAAATCATGTTTTACTGTCATAACCTTCATTTCATCGTATCCATCAAGTCATATGCATCTCGCAGGTCGTGTCGCAGGTCGTGCTCGGCTATAAAACTATAGAATTTGAAATTTTTGAAAATTATTCATTCCACTTCATTTTTGGCTGACTTTTTGAGGAGAAAAGACCGTAGAACTTCTCCAAAACTTAAAAGATGAGTTCCTGAAAATCTTGTGATTAAGCTATATCGAAATAACAAGGATTAACACTAGATTATCACTCCAACCCATAGATTCTTGAAAATCAAAGGAAGAACAATTGAAGAGGACTTTTGTGGGGATTTCAATAAAGGTAAGATCTTTAACCTCTTATGGTGTTTATTGAATAAATTGAGACTAGTGTGGGTTGTTACAAGTGATTAGAATCCATAGGTGGATCATATGAAAGAAAGAACATGAATATTGACTTAAAAACCCTAGTTTTCAAAATGGGTGGGGATTCTAGGAAAAAGGTGTAAAGTTCTAATATTTCTAATCTAAATCAATTGTAGAGTGATTACTGAACCTCGAAAAACCCGTTTGGTAAATTTATAGCGAGAATTGAGGTATGTCTCTTTTCAAACATACTTTTGCAATCTTTAAAAATGATTTCTTTGGCAAGATTTCATGTGCGTAAGGGACAAGCCCACATGGAACCCTAGGTATATCATACTATATATATGAAATGATTCTTCCTATCAAAGTATTGTTGAAACTGATTTACAAATCTTTGAACTTTGTACATGATTAACCCCTATAAGGGACGTTCTAAAACTGATTCGGAAGTTTGGATATTTCTTGTGTTTTGCCAATGAACATGCTTTGTTGAAGTTTAAACTTATCGAACTACTTGAACATGGTTTCTCAACCTATTAATGGGATGTTGAACATAATCCATAATAAGTGATTTGGCTTCTATTCTATGATTTTGATTTGACTACTATGCCGTAATTTCTGTTGTTTGCGTTTAGCCCAGCTACTTGGGAAGAAGGGTAGTCACTATGTATCCTAGTGGGGTTAGCCTAGACATTCGGGAGGAAGAGTTGTCATCGGGGGTTTGTAGCCCCGATGTGGTCTTTGCCTAGTTATTCGGGGTGAAGGGTAGCCATTGTGGGTTGGTAGCCTTGATGTAGTGCTTCTATGCAGTTTAGGAACCTTAAATGGTAATCCCTTCATTATATTGATTTGGACCTGTATGGGCATGTGCTATCCTTTGGTCGTCTGTGAGTGTCTTGTGATCATCTTGGGTTCCTGATTGAAAAGATTTAAATGTGATAAACGACATAATGAGTTGAAGTTGAATTATTTCTTCTTAAATTATTTCCATTAAGGGTCTTTTTAAGTTGATGATTTATTCTGTCTCTGAATTTTAGACTGCTGTTATTGACACTATTTTACCGATTCTTATTATATTATTTTGTTATATTATCTATTGTCCCGGAGACACTCACTGAGTACCCAGTACTCAGGCATACCATTGTTGTTTTTTATGGTGTGTTAGGTAAAGTTTAGCAGTAAGTTCGTGATACGCGTGCGGACTAGGAGAGCTTGCTACTTTCTGGACTATTTGATGAGCCCACATGCTTGTCGTAGGGCACCACCCTATCTTACTTATTGCTTTCAGGTTTCGGGTTGCGTCCTGAAGTTAGACTATTCGTTATTTATCATCTTAGAAGCTCCATAGATAGACATTGATACTGTGGGTAGTTGTTGAAGTCGTTGTTTGACTCATTGGATATTGTTGTGTTCTTAGGACGCTATATTTATATTAAACTTCCGCTGTTTTACTTCATAACTATGATCATGCTCAATTAGCTATTTATAATTTGTTGGGATAAATAATGAAAGATTATTAAAAAGGAACTTGATATTATTGATTCAAAAGGTGCTACCGGTGTTGTTTATAGCATTGGATGGCTATTACGTCCAGGGTCGGGTTTGGGGTGTGACAACAGTGAAGCAAGCCGAGAAAACATCAAGACTTGTATTTTTACACTCAATATTGTTGTATAATCTTTTTCATGGTGTCAGAGCTTTGGTTATAACCTAAATAATTCTGTATTTTTTTAAAGCAACCACTAAGTAATACTTAGTGGAGGGATATTTATTAAATACTAACTAATAAGAGTTCAACAGAAAAGGAAAACAAAACCCGGAACAAAAGCTATGTGATCCCAAAAAAGAAAAAATGAAACTAGCCGACATACACCCCAAACCCTCACCCCACTTAGGAAACTTCTATATTGGTCACCTCCACTGGAATGAAGCCATTGCAGATCCACCATAAAGCAACGAAAGATGGTTTTCTGACATGATTTCGCTTTATTTTCGCACCACAAAGCTCTTATCGGTGCAACAAAAACCATATTCAAGGAGTTCAACTCAGAGAAACCAAATCTCTTATCTTCAGGTAAATTATTGTGTATTCAGAACCCTATTCCACATTTTTAATGGTCAGTTCATATTCCTCTACTCTCTCCCCTTCACCGGGATCTATCTCTCCATCAATTCATAATTATGTGTCCCATAAAATTAAAATCCTCAAACAATCTTGTTTGGAGAATCTAGATAGGTTGTTTATGCAGACCCTGAAAATTAATGACATCATTTACTCTAAATAAAGTGATTACATTAATACAAGATCATATAAAACAAGACTAGAGAGGGTGTTTGGATGGACTTATTTTAAGTGCTTATTGCTTTTAAACTATTTTTATTAATTTTTGAGGTGTTTGGCATAAATAAAAAGAGCTTAAAAAAACTTACTTTTAGGCAAGAAAAGTACATAAATAAACCAAAGGCCATATTGGGAAGCCAAAAGCTACTTTTAAAAGTCAATCCAAACACCTTCCAAATCATTATGAAACCCGACCAGAATGCGATCTGCCATAATGTGCTCCCTTTTTCACCCTACCTTTCGCTTCAGCATAAACGACTTCATACCAGATTGAACTGTTGGAAGTGTTACCGAATCTATACAACGTCATTCTAGAAGCTTCCATTTGTTCATCGCTAAATCCTAGTTTCTTCTGCAAATCATCCAACACTGGTTTTCCACCAACATGTGGGAAGAAATGATCAATGGATTTGGAGAAATCAGGATTATAAGGTTTGATGTTACTTTTCTTGTGAAAGTGCCGCATTGTAAGATTCATCAAGTAACGAAATTTTTCAGATACAGGAAGGACTAGGGGAGCTATAGTGGATGTATTTGATCGAATGGTTTTCATAGCTGCATACAAGAGATCTTTGTTAATTGTGATTCCTCGATGTCCTTCTTCGTCTTCTTCCATGAAAATACAGTTGTAGGAGCGATCATTGTTTGCGGTTTGAGAACGGACGGTGTGGATGAGCTCTTACTTGGAGGTATTTCGATCGGACGATTTGCTGGAAAGGAGAAGGGCTACCGCACCCACACGGAATATGCAATTGGTCAAAAATTTTGACCGGCCATTGCCCTTGTATACATTGTCTGTGATGCTCTCACTGGTCACTAATAGGGCATGGGAATTATCATGCACCTGCACAACATTGTATATGAATTTGTTAAACACTATCACTGTTGAGTTATGCATTAAATAATACACTTTTCATATCAGGTAAAAGTCTAAGAATTTCACTTTTCTACTATCATGAGAAGGTATAAAGGATCATAATTCCTTTAATTTCCTAATAGTACTGATCGAGAAAGACAGGCGATCACTTTTTCAAGAGGCAATAATAATTTTTCACATTATTTACTTTTGAGAGCCCATTCTATGTTTAAATTTGATCAATTCGACCGTTAAGAATTTTAGTATTGTACTAATTAAAAATTTTAATTATGGGAATATGTCGATATTCTTGTAAGTTGCCACACATACATCTATGCTCATGAAAATCACTGAGTTCCTAAGAACCTATGAAAGTTAAAATATTTGATTTTCAGATTAGTCCATACATAGATGTCACAATACTTGCATTTGATAGAACTCGAGAAAAGGCCTAAAATAGTCCAGAACATGTTTACAGTGGTTGGTGAAAGGCCGCTAATATTGTAACTTACTATGTTTATAATTGAAAACATTAATTAAAATATTTGATAGAACTCGAGAAAACATTAATTTGAATCACTATCAAAGAAAATATTTTTCTTTTTCAAATAAAATTAGATACATATAAACAATAATGGATAAAAAGTACTCCCTCCATTTCGAAATAATTTAATATTGGGGTGTGGCACACCCCTTAAAAAAGTTAATTAAAGACATTAATAAAAGGATTGTTAAAATTATCCTTTTGCTTCTTTCTAAATTTTTCTTAAAACTAGAGATAGGCAATGTTGGGACTGATGGAATCCAAACTTTCAACTCTATTGCTGATCTTCCAAGACTAGTTAGAGAGTTAATATACTTAGACGAATGGAATATGTCTAGTGATATTTGGCACAAATATCATGTTTTGTGTCGTATTACAACTTCTTCTTATGACTTTTATCGCTTAATTCATGAGGTAACCGTCGTATTTGAACTTATGTCGTTGCATTTCATGTCTATAGGTACGATGACAACAAACGATGGAAAATGTGCTTAAAATTGATTGAAAGTCGTAGCAGATGTCGATTGGCTGAGGCGACTAGTAGATTACCGCAAAGGATGAACTAACGGAAGAGTAATCACCTACAGACTTCCGCTTTCCTTCCGCATCGCGGAAGGATCGCGAGAAGCTTCAGAACTTCAGGCCATCGATCCGCATCGCCTGAAGAAAGCGGAACAACCAAACTCAGTCATCAGACTCCGCGATCGACCCGCATCGCGGGGGAAAAGCGAGAAGCTGCAGAACCTTGCGCGATCCTTCCGCGATGCGGAAGGAAAGCGGAAGTCTGCGGATCTTTTTCCCAATTAGACTAGGATTTGGATTCTTTATGTATTAATTTTACCCTAGCCTATATATAGACGTTTTTAGAGCTGAGAACGGTATTCTTGGATTATTCAAGGATTTTGTAAGCCACCATTCTCCTCTTTATCTCTTTAGTTTATTTTTCATCTTTTTCAACCCTAGTTTATTCATGGCTTCTCTTGGCTATGATCGAACCATGAGTAGCTAATCTCCTAATTCTAGGGTTGTGGCGAAAGACTTGAAAGTTGATGTGATGATAATTTCTATCTATTGATTTTCCATATTGTGGGTTGCTTATTTATTCTTGGTTTGAATTGTTTGATTATCTGGCCAATAGTTAGACACTATCTGTGGTGCGTGGATTGAACTTGAGAAAGGGAATTCACGTACGTAATAAGAATAAATAGAGTTTGTTCGATTTAATCGTTTCGCTAATGAGGATAGAGATATACCCTTTAGCCCTACTTAGTTGAATACGGTAAAATAAAGGCGTTCTTGTTATATCTAATGACCATAGAGATATAGGCATTAAAGTAACATCTACAGGCTTGTGAGTAGTTCGAGAGAATATCATAAAGCATAATTAACCCGTCAACTAGTAACCCTGGAAATAATATAGGTGGAATTGTCTGAAGATCAACTGGATTGTCGAAAGCCATAACCCTAGATCTTTATCTCATCTAATAATTCTTACAGTCCTTGTCAACACAGTTCCAGTCACAAAATCACCCATCATAAATTGTTTACTTTTCAAGTTTTAGTTTAGTACAACAAACAATCTTGATTTTCACTTTCTTGAATAGTTTCATTCGAATTTGAATTAGTTTGACAGTAGAATCTAAGTCTCTGTGGGATCGATATCTGGACTTAACAGTCTATATTACTTGTACGACCACGTATACTTGCGTGTGCGTTTGGGAGCAACAAGTTTTTGGCGCCGTTGCCGGGGACTTAGAAAAATTTACTGTTTCTCTAGTTTGAGTTTGTTTTTTTTCTATTCAAGTCTTTACTCCTCTTCGTTGTTCTACTTGTGATTCTTTAGGCTTCTCTGGTTTATGCCAAGCACTAGAAGTTCAGGACAACCGTTAGTTGATCTTGATCCAGAAATTGAAAGAACCCTCCGACGATAGAGACAAATGGCTAACGAAGCAGCGAGACTTGCTCTTGAACAGGCAGAAAGAGATAGAGCAAGAAACACAGATGAACAGGGAAACCAAGCAGCTGCGAGGGCACAAGAACAACGAATTCTGTTATCCAGTTATGCCAGGTCAAGTCTGGCGACCATTGCTAAAGCTATTGTTAGGCCTGACATTGCTGGAAATTTCGAACTAAAAGAAGGAACAGTGCGACTGGTGCAACATACGTGCCAGTATATGGGTAAATCTAGTGAAGACCCGCATAAGCACTTAATGCAGTTCGTGGAATTGAGCGAGAATTTCCAATATAGAGATGTCCCCGACAATTATGTGAAGCTGTCCTTATTTCCTTTCTCACTTATTGGCGAAGCGAGAGAATGGTTGACAAATCTACCTGCAGGTTCTATCACTTCTTGGGAAATATTATCAAATAAGTTTATCGACAGGTTCTTCTCACCCAAGAAGACAAAGGAGCTGCGAGGAAGAATTTCCAATTTCACCCAAAGAGACTCTGAATCTCTACCACACACTTGGGAGAGATATAAGGGCTATCTACGAGATTGCCCCCATCACATGCAGCCAAAAGAGATCATTGGCAACTATTTCGTAGAGGGTCTCAACCATGAATCAAGGGCCCTGCTGAATGTTTCGGCTCAAGGTCAGATATTAAACAAAACATATGAAGAAATGGAGGATCTCCTTGAGATGATGTCTGAGGGTCATCATGAGTATAATGAGACTAGCAGGGCATTACCACAAAAGGCTGCTGGAGTTCTTAAAGTTGATGATGTTGCAGCCATTCGGGCTGATATAGGTACTCTTACTAATGTGATGTTGAGGGTGTTTCCTCAAGCTTAGCAGATTCAACCAGTTCAGCACATTCAGCAGGCAGCATGTGTAGGTTGTGGTGAACCTCATGATTACAACAATTGTCCATTGAATCCAGAGGCTGTCTATTTTGTGGGGCAGCAGAATCGCGGTATTGGAAATCGGGGGAACTATTATGGGAATAACTTCAACACTCCATTTGGAAAGCAGGATTTCCACAAACCGAACAATTATCAACAACCTCAAGCACAGCCATCCAGCAATTTAGAGGAAATGATGAAGCAACTCATAGCTCAAAACCAGGCGATGCAGCAGCAGAATCAGAAAATTCAGAGTGAGATGCAGAAATCGATTCACGAGCTTGAGCGTCAGATGGGGCAGATGGCTCTTATGCAGAATGTCAGACCTCCGGGTGCGCTTCCGAGTGATACTGAAAAGAATCCAAAAGAATGCAAAGCAGTCACCTTGAGGAATGGTAGAGAGCTAGAGGAAGTGCCACCGAAAAAGAAGAACATAGCAGAGGCAGAACTTATTCCTGCTGAGCGAGCAGAACCAAAGCAAACAGCCGCAGAGCATCAGGTAGAAGAAGTGGCGCGACCACCCCCTCCCTTTCCACAGCGACTACAGAAACAGAAAGCGGATTCGGCTTGCAGGAAATTTCTTGAACTCTTAAAACAGGTACACATCAACATACCTCTGGTGGAGCTTCTACAAGAAGTCCCAAAATATGCAAAATTTATTAAAGATGTGGTCGCAAACAAACGTCGTTGGACAGAGTTTGAGACAGTTGCACTTACTGAGGAGTGCAGTTCTAGAGTGAGGAGTAAAATCCCGCCAAAGTTGAAAGATCCGGGCAGCTTCACAATTTCAATTACGATTGGCAACATTGAGGTTGGGCTAGCATTGTGTGATTTGGGTGCTAGTATTAATCTGATGCCCACCTCTGTGTTCTGGACATTGGGTTTGGGGGAGCCAAGGCCAACCACTATTACTTTACAGTTGGCTGATCGCTCTCTTGCGTACCCTGATGGTATTATTGAGGACGTTCTTGTGAAGGTAGGCCCATTTATTCTGCCAGTTGACTTTGTGATACTTGACTATGAGGCAGATAAGAGTGTTCCTCTCATCATGGGGAGAGGCTTCTTGGCTACTGTTGATGCTGTGATCCGAGTGAGGGATGGAAAGATGTCCATGACGGTTAATGGGCAAGAAGCGACTTTTGATGTGTTTAAAGCCACCAGACTTCCAGCCCATTATGAGGAATTGAAAATGATTTCTGTGGTGGAACCTGAGCTCACAAATGCCGAGTTGGATCACTTCCTAGCCTCGCGAGACCCTTTGGAGACAGTTTTGGTATATGGGGAAGAGCTGATGATCGATGCAGAAGTGGAGGAGTGTCTTAGCATTCTTGACACTTCATGTGCTTATCTACAAGCACATACACCGTTTGAGGAGCTGGACAGACGAGAATCATGGAAGAAGCCGAAACCATCTATCGAAGAGGCGCCCGTTCTTGAATTGAAGCCATTGCCTCCTCACCTTCGCTATGCTTTCTTGGGTAGTGGAGACACACTGCCTGTAATACTCTCTGCTTATCTGAATGAGGTACAGGTGGAACGAGTATTGCGCGTGCTAAGAGATCGGATTCGAGCCCTTGGGTGGTCGATAGCTGATATTCGGGGTATTAGTAGCTCGTTTTGCATGCACAAAATTTTATTGGAGGAAGGCAGCAAATCCAGTATTGAGTGTCAGCGGCGACTGAACCCGATCATGAAGGAGGTGGTGAAGAAAGAGGTAATCAAGTGGCTTGACAGCTGCATTATTTACCCCATATCGGACAACAATTGGGTGAGTCCTGTACAATGTGTCCCGAAGAAAGGGGGCATAACTGTGGTGGAAAACGAGAAGAACGAATTGGTGCCTCAACGAACTGTCACGGGCTGGAGGATATGCATCGACTATCGAAAGTTGAACAACGCCACCAGAAAAGATCATTTCCCTTTACCCTTCATGGATCAGATGCTCGACAGATTGGCAGGGCATGATTATTATTGCTTTCTGGATGGTTATTCGGGTTACAACCAGATCATGATCGCGCCTGAGGATCAGGAAAAGACCACATTCACTTGTCCATATGGCACGTTCGCATTCCGGAGGATGCCTTTCGGTTTGTGCAATGCACCAGGTACCTTTCAGCGATGCATGATGGCTATCTTCACCGACATGGTGGAAAATTATGTAGAGGTATTTATGGATGACTTTTCTGTCTTTGGAGATTCCTTTGATGACTGTTTGAACCATCTGGATGTCGTGTTAGCACGCTGTGAAGAAACAAACTTGGTACTCAACTGGGAAAAATGCCATTTCATGGTCCGAGAAGGAATTGTTCTTGGGCACAAGATATCAGGCAAGGGAATAGAAGTCGACAAGGCAAAGATTGAAGCAATTGAAAGATTGCCACCACCCGTTTCAGTTCGGGGAGTGCGCAGCTTTCTTAGGCATGCTGGCTTCTACCGACGGTTCATCAAAGACTTCTCTAAGGTTGCCAATCCACTGTGCAGGCCTTTAGAGAAGGATGTGAAGTTTGTGTTCAATGAAGCCTGTCTGACGGCTTTTGAGAAGCTGAAACGAAGGCTGGTATCTGCTCCTATTATTGTAGCACCCGATTGGTCTCTACCATTTATCCTAATGTGTGATGCAAGTGATTTTTGCTGTGGGCGCTGTCCTTGGTCAGAAAAGGGACAGAATCTTTCACCCTATTTATTACGCCAGCAAAACACTTGATGCAGCCCAGATGAACAATACTGTCACAGAAAAGGAGTTATTGGCGGTTGTCTACGCCTTTGACAAATTCCGATCATACCTAGTGGGCACGAATGCAATTGTCTACATTGATCACACGGCAGTCCGTTACTTGTTTGCAAAGAAGGATGCAAAGCCAAGGCTTATCCGTTGGGTGCTGCTTCTTCAAGAGTTCGACATCGAGATTTTAGATCGAAAGGGTACAGAAAATCAGGTGGCAGATCACTTATCGAGGTTAGAGGAACGAGAACATGTTGATGAAGCAGTGGGGATTAACGAGACGTTTCCGGACGAACAGCTTTTTGCTCTTAAATCAGCTGAGGTGCCATGGTATGCAGACATGGTGAACTTTATAGTGAGTGAGATTTACCCTCCTGGTGCTAATCACGAGAAGAAGAAGCGGATTCTGCATGACAGTCGTTTCTATGTGTGGGATGAGCCATATCTTTACCGGGTTGGCACAGATCAGTTAATCAGAAGATGTGTTCCAGAGGACGAGGTCCCAGCAATTCTTGAGAAGTGTCATTCATCACCCTATGGAGGACATCATGCTGGGGACAGAACAGCAGCCAGGGTACTTCAGTCCGGGTTCTACTGGCCAACTCTGTTCAAAGACGCCCATGAATTTGTGCGTGCCTGTGATAGCTGCCAGAGAACCGAAAATATTTCCAAGCGTCATGAAATGCCTTTGAAGGGCATCTTGGAAATTGAGTTGTTTGATGTGTGGGGTATTGACTTCATGGGTCCCTTTATACCATCCAAGGGAAATAAATACATATTGGTGGCTGTAGACTATGTTTCGAAGTGGGTGGAGGCCATTGCACTTCCCACCAATGATGCTAGTGTGGTGGCGCGATTTCTGAAAAAGAACATTTTTACGAGGTTTGGGACCCCGCGGGCCATCATCAGTGATCAAGGTACACACTTCTGCAATCGGCTCTTTGATAAACTGTTGCTCAAGTATGGGGTGAAACATAAGATAGCGACTGCTTATCACCCTCAGACAAGTGGTCAAGTGGAGGTATCGAACAAGGAGATCAAGAGGATTTTGGAAAAGACTGTGAGTGTAAGTAGGAAAGATTGGTCATTGAAGCTTGATGACGCTCTGTGGGCATACAGAACAGCTTACAAAACTCCGATCGGTACGTCCCCTTATAAGCTCGTTTTTGGTAAGGCATGTCATCTACCAGTCGAGCTTGAGCATAGAGCATATTGGGCGATCAAGAAGCTGAATCTCGACATGGTTCAAGCTGGAGAGAAGAGACTGTTGCAGCTGCACGAGTTGGAGGAATTTCGATATCATGCTTATGAAAACGCGAAAATGTATAAGGAGCGCATCAAAAGGATTCATGACAGGCACATCCAATCTCGTGACTTTGAGCCTGGGCAGTTAGTACTGCTGTATAACTCCAGGCTGAAGATTTTCGGTGGAAAGCTAAAGAGCAAATGGTCCGGACCATTCGAGGTAGTTCGAGTGACTGCACATGGTGCTGTCGAGCTTAAAAGACCCCACTCGGATGAGACATTCTTGGTGAACGGACAGAGAGTGAAGCATTACTACGGGGAGGCCACTGACCGTGCAAAGACCACCATCGATCTGGAAGAGGCTTGAAGGGCGCCTGCGTCGTGCCGTGACGTTAAATCAGGCGCTGCTCGGGAGGCAACCCGTATGTGTAAAAAAAAAAAAAAAAAAAAATAGTGTGTCGTGCCACGACCCTAACTAAGGCGCTTGATGGGAGGCAACCCAACAATTTGTAAGATATAAGTCACGTTTGTTCATGTTGCAGGAATCGAGCGGAAACGAAGAAAACAGACAAAGTGCCCAGTGATTCCCGCAATATACCCGCGATGCGGTCAAATCGCGCATCACAAACTCATAAATGCCCAGTGATTTGCGCGATTTACCCGCGACGCGGTCAGATCGCGTGGAGATCTGCAGCTTCGAGCGATTGACCCGCGATGCGGACCGATCGCGCGGGTCGACCCGGTTTGTATATTTCTTTTCACTAATATAGGGTATACACGGACCCCCCTCTCATTTTTCATTACACAGCATTCCTCAACCATTCCCATTCTCCTTGAATACGAAAAAAAAAAAAATTGCCCATCCCCCCATTCCCTCTCTCACACAAACAACTTCCGATTGTAATCCATCCCACATCAACACCACAAGGTAAGTGTTCACCTTCTCTATTTTTCTCTCTCCTTGTCATTATGTTGGTTATGTGTAGAGTAGGGATATGGGTATGGGCGAATTGAGGGCGGGGATTGGTATTGCTTGTGTAATAGGTGTGAATGTGGATAGAATGTGAGTCCCATTGCATAAGGGAGGGTTCTTCAACCCCCATTGTTACTCAAAGTAAAGGGACGAATTTACGCCCACAAAGTGCTCGATGAAAGTCCCAAACCAGGTTTTTGTGAATTTGTGAAGTCTTGAGTAACAATGGAACATTAACCGAGCCTAGGAACCCTTGTGTACGGCACCTCACCACCAAATTCGAATTGTGAGGAAAAGCAATTCTTGTTTCCTCCTAATCAACATGACGATCGTATACCTTGTTTTTACTTGCTAGGTCTTGTAGGAGTAGTAACTTCTTTTGATTTTTCTTTCCACTGTATAGTTTGAAGTAAGTGTGGGGTTGTTTCCCGACCCCGTCATGCCTAACCGAAACCTCTTGTTTGGTAATGCATTGTTTTGCAGGCAACATGGTTCACAGCAAATCCTAAGGCAAAGCTGTCGCCTCCTCCTCCCAAGGTACAAAACGAGGACGAGCACAGAACCCGCCCAAAGAGAAAAAGGGGCAAACGTCCGGTAAAGGCAAGCATCCCGCGGTGGTTATTCCCCCAGCAACTAAAAGGACAACAAACCCCCACCTCTCGGGGGAAGGAGCGGAGTGGTATGCGGGGTTTGACATCTCGAAAGGGTACTACCATGAGCGGGCAATCAGTAGAGCCCCTTTGAAGAGGAACTTTCGGGATATCCATGACCGTATAGTTGCCATGGGATGGACATCGGTATTCGAACAACCGGGGCCTGTGAACATCGATTTGGTTTTGGAACTCTATGCGAGCGTCCCAACCCGTCTGCCTCGAGAATCTGTGCACTTTCGAAGAAATTGGGTGCCATTAACGGCATCAACCTTGTGCGGGGCAATCGGAGTCCCGAATGAGCCTGTCGAGCCCTTACTTGAATTCATCAAAAGGCCGGACTATCGGGCTAT
Source organism: Lycium barbarum (assembly GCF_019175385.1). Lineage (NCBI taxonomy): Eukaryota > Viridiplantae > Streptophyta > Magnoliopsida > Solanales > Solanaceae > Lycium > Lycium barbarum. The sequence continues at coordinate 27,026,071 of NC_083345.1, read as the reverse complement.
CCGGGAGATGCTGTGTGGAGCCCGCTCAAAAGCTCAATGGGCTAGATACTCAGGACCTATGCGGAAACACCGAAGTATGAGCATGAGCAACTTTTGTAGAGAGGCCCGAGTGTGGCTGCGCCTCCTGAATGCGAGAATAATGCCACTTGATCACTTCTCGGAGGTACAACGGGAGAGAGTGTGCATTGTGTACTTCCTAATAACAGGGCAGCCGGTAAACATAGGGTATTGGATGCTACAGGAAATCCGCCGAGTGCGGGCTGGGAAGTCGAAAAGGCTAAGTTATGGGAATACTCTCACTTCCTACCTAATGCGGCTCGACAGTGAGTTAGCGTACTCTACTGATAGAGTACTTGAGGCACCCAATGAACCGCTCGATATCTCCAATGTCATGGCCCCAGCAAGCATATCCGAACATCACTTGACCCCGGCAGAGGAGAGGTCTGCCCAGTCCACCATACTAGCTCAGTTGTACTCAGGAATGATGGTTGCGAGTGACCACTTTAATATTGATCTCACCAGGGTCTTTATTGATAACCCACACACTCCACACTCTCGGGCGTTGGTAGGTGAGCTATCTCAGTTACCAGCGGATGAGGATGAGAACTCAGCTGATAGAGTGATGGTCCCATGTGAAGAGGGGGAGGAGGCAGAGTCGCTGATGCAAGGCGACGACGAAGAGGATGAAGAGGATGCCGAGCCAGATGAGGGCGCGGCCGATGATGAGGACTTCCTTGATGAGGACGACTAGGCCCTAGTGGGCCCCAGGGAGTATTTCTTGCCTCGCTTGTGCTTTATTTGTTTTCAAATTTACATGCATTGAGGGCAATGCATACCTTTAAGTGTGGGGTGGGGAAATACGTCCCTGGTTTGTAACAACATGTTTTGAGGTTGCGGATGATGACTAGAATGTCGTAGGATTTTTTTTGTTTTATAGGATTTCTTTTTAGTTTTGCATCTTAGTGTGAAAAATGAAAAAAAAAAAAAGTTGGAAAATTTTCAAAAAGATTTTATTTTCTTTATTTTTCTTTGTTAACTTCTTAAGCCCCTCATTAGTAGGCATTCATCATCCACCCCCTTTGGTTTTCTTATGGCCTCGGTTCTTTCCCGAGGGGGGGCCTTTGAACCGGGCGTAGGTAGATTTTTTTTTTAGTCATAGGAAGGGTTGTTCCTGATGACGGGTGGATGACAACCTGCTTGAGGGAAAATCAGTCAGTAGGCTAGGAACATTCAAATGCTAGGTGCACGGGATAGGTAAAGTTTTGGCATATGAACGACCTTGAAATGTTTTGTGAAAGCATGCCGTGAAAGTGTATTACTTTTCTTGGAAACACTTGAAAATGGTTTTTGTGTTGACTCGTATGACCCACTTGGCATTGATGATTTCCATTGTGTTTGATTGTTTCGAGGGACAACCGGATCCTTCTTGCGTTGATTATGTGCCATGTGTGAGTAAGGTTTCGTTCGTATCCATGTTTGGTATTGACGTCTAGAACTTGCCCTGTGTGTGCACAAAGCGAAATGAAGTTCGGTTGAGCCTAGCAAATGATAGAGGCATTTCTTTGATTAGTCACTAAAAATCCTGAAAAGTTATCCCACCAACTTGCAAATAGCACCTTAGTTAGCCCTTTTGAGCCTTTAGCCTTTTCTTTGATAGCAGTTAATTAGCCGTTACCCCTTCGTTCTATAAAACTTGATTTTTGATCCAAAACACTCCAGAAGCACTTTAAGCACATTACATGCATAATGGGAATTGGGAGGCGAAAAAAAAGAGAGGAGAAATGGTTGTTAACTGTAATCTAGGAAGACAATGGGGGCACCGAATGAAAAGAACTAATTCACGTGTTAGTTGGGAATTGAAAAAAAAAAAGAGAAAAAGAAAGAAATCTGAAAAAGACGAAAAAAAAAATGTAGCGAAAAAGTGTCCCTTCTAACTTGTGTGATCTTGAAAAAGAGTGGTGCTTAAACAAAGAAACAGGGCGAATTGGGAGAAATTTAAAAGTTGGTTGATATTGAATAAGGGCCTAATGAAGAAGTTGTGCAAGAGCGATAGAAGTATATGTATTAAAGTGCTTAGGGAGGTTAGTCACTATTATCCAAATAATTCCTACCCGTCCCTCAGCCTACACTACAACCCTCGAAGTCCTACTTGATTCTAGGTTCGTCTTACGGGTATTAGTGGAGTGGTTACACTACGGGCAAGCCTATGGTATGTTGTACTTTACATGTGATATTCTTTGTGAGAGTGAGCGTACTTAATGATTTTATGTCCATTGATTTAAACATATATTTCTTGATGAGATATGGACTACTTTGTTGAGGTGAGGGCTCATAATTAGCAATAGAATGGTGAAGTGTTGGTTTCTCGATCATAAGGTTACCTATATGCGTTAAAGTGGTGTCGTTGAGTCAACTGGTTTTGAAATTCGAAATGTTTTCGTTGAAAATAAGTACTTGGTGCTGAAAATGAGTTTTGTTTTTGAACCCTTGGCATGGCTTTCGCAATTCTGGGTCACTGGTTTGTTTTGAAAATCTCGCTTCAAGAGTTAGCCATACTAGCTGAATCCCGTTGCAGACCTGTTTGAATGAGTAAGCTAGAAGTGTAGCCTGATGTTGGTTTGTGTTTGCCCGAGGGCGAGCAAAGTCTAAGTGGGGGGTGGTGATATTTGGCACAAATATCATGTTTTGTGTCGTATTACAACTTCTTCTTATGACTTTTATCGCTTAATTCATGAGGTAACCGTCGTATTTGAACTTATGTCATTGCATTTCATGTCTATAGGTACGATGACAACAAACGATGGAAAATGTGCTTAAAATTGATTGAAAGTCGTAGCAGATGTCGATTGGCTGAGGCGACTAGTCGATTACCGCAAAGGATGAACTAACGGAAGAGTAATCACCTACAGACTTCCGCTTTCCTTCCGCATCGCGGAAGGATCGCGAGAAGCTTCAGAACTTCAGGCCATCGATCCGCATCGCGTGAAGAAAGCGGAACAACCAAACTCAGTCATCAGACTCCGCGATCGACCCGCATCGCGGGGGAAAAGCGAGAAGCTGCAGAACCTTGCGCGATCCTTCCGCGATGCGGAAGGAAAGCGGAAGTCTGCGGATCTTTTTCCCAATTAGACTAGGATTTGGATTCTTTATGTATTAATTTTACCCTAGCCTATATATAGACGTTTTTAGAGCTGAGAACGGTATTCTTGGATTATTCAAGGATTTTGTAAGCCACCATTCTCCTCTTTATCTCTTTAGTTTATTTTTCATCTTTTTCAACCCTAGTTTATTCATGGCTTCTCTTGGCTATGATCGAACCATGAGTAGCTAATCTCCTAATTCTAGGGTTGTGGCGAAAGACTTGAAAGTTGATGTGATGATAATTTCTATCTATTGATTTTCCATATTGTGGGTTGCTTATTTATTCTTGGTTTGAATTGTTTGATTATCTGGCCAATAGTTAGACACTATCTGTGGTGCGTGGATTGAACTTGAGAAAGGGAATTCACGTACGTAATAAGAATAAATAGAGTTTGTTCGATTTAATCGTTTCGCTAATGAGGATAGAGATATACCCTTTAGCCCTACTTAGTTGAATACGGTAAAATAAAGGTGTTCTTGTTATATCTAATGACCATAGAGATATAGGCATTAAAGTAACATCTACAGGCTTGTGAGTAGTTCGAGAGAATATCATAAAGCATAATTAACCCGTCAACTAGTAACCCTGGAAATAAAATAGGTGGAATTGTCTGAAGATCAACTGGATTGTCGAAAGCCATAACCCTAGATCTTTCTCTCATCTAATAATTCTTACAGTCCTTGTCAACACAGTCCCAGTCACAAAATCACCCATCATAAATTGTTTACTTTTCAAGTTTTAGTTTAGTACAACAAACAATCTTGATTTTCACTTTCTTGAATAGTTTCATTCGAATTTGAATTAGTTTGACAGTAGAATCTAAGTCTCTGTGGGATCGATATCTGGACTTAACAGTCTATATTACTTGTACGACCACGTATACTTGCGTGTGCATTTGGGAGCAACATCTAGCTTCGAGGTAAAACCTGTTAAACCATCACTTTTTGTTTTTGATCCTCCTTAATAGACAGATCTTCATAAGACATAGGAGTAGTATATATAGTTTTCTTAATCTACTATGATCATATTTTTGGTGCTAACCTTTTAAGATAGTCTCATATCAATGATTATCATGTAAAAGTTTGGGATGCCAAATTCAAAATTGTACCTTTCGCTCATCAATGATCAGTGGGGACAGTTTAAATAAATAAAAAATAAACAAAGAAAGAAGCATGTTACTCCTCAATTTTCAGGTTAACATATCATGAAAAGGTAGTACAAAAAAAAAAGTAGAGCATGACGAAGAGTAGTTAATTAGATGTATAGTTGAGAGCAGCAAACCTTGAGCAAATTTTGGACAAGTCCTAATGCAACAAGGCCAGCACTGCAACCCATTCCAGTAATATTATAACTGCGCATATCATCTCTGAGCTTGTAACGCTTCACTATCACACTCGACAACGATGGCATAATATTGAACACACCACACACACAAACCAATATGCCAATATCCTCAAATGTAACTCTAGTTTTAAGCAGAAGTTCATCTATGGCTCCAAACACCGCCATCTCCACTTCTTCCTTAGCAGCTTCCGAGCTCATATCCATAGGTTCTTTCGATAAACCTTTAGATTTAACGTCTGATCTCCTAAACCGGATCGTTGCAAGATCCGGTCCATAAACTCCAGTGTCTTTTTTAAAGTTTAAACCTATACTGCTTCTGTTGATAAAGGTTTGTCTACAAATTTGTTGGTTTTTCTGGGGTTTGTAGCATGCAAAATCTACTACGAAAATTCTTGACCTAGTGTTTTTGTTCCAAAATAACACTAGTATTAAAGTTGTCACTGTAATGAGAAAGAGGTTCAAGTACTCCATGGTGCCAAATGTAAGAGCTAGAGAAGGATCCACTTCTCTATTTTCCCTTCTATTTATAACATTAGGGCTCGTTTGGTTGGAAACAACTTATCTCGGGATTAGTTATTCCACCCTCAAGGTGGGATAAAAAAACACTCTAATCCCGGGATAACTAATCCCGGGATTAGTTATTCCGAGTTTTTTTTCCAACTAAACGTCGGATAAGGCGGTACTAATTTTTATCCCATGACTATTTTTCTCTATCCACCATACTAAGTCTAAAGGAGGAGGAAAGAGGACTGTTGGTGAAGGTAGTGCTAATTTATAGATAAATGTACTTGATGCATTATGTAATCAATAGTTAAATTACCTAAATCTCAATCTGAAACCCATTTAAGATCGATTACATTTTTTTATATAAAAAGATTGATTATATCGTAATATTACGTACTCCTTCGGTTCCTCTATCCCAACATATGTACCACAGTTCGAATTTCGAGAGCCTAAATTTCTTAATTTTAATCGTGAACTCGGACATAGAATCTTTAAGTTTTAAGAAATAAAACTTACATATTTGAAAACTACGTAAAAAGTACTATAAGTCACAATAATTAATAAATACCTGATTTGACTCTTGAAATTCAAAAGATGCAACATAAATTGAGAAAATGGAGTATAATTCGTCTTTTAAAACAAATTACGGATTATCTAAAACTAAAAGCATGCTAAATCTCACACTTATTCCTACAGGGACAGAAAAATTAGTTCTCTAATTACAGACTAAAAAGCTCTTATGGTAACCGGAACAAATGTTAAGTGTAAGCAGGGGCGGATCCACCCTTTGGGGTTGGGGTGGCATGGCACCCCCTCAATTAATAATTTTTTTATATACTTATGTTGTAATTTGCTTAAATTAGGTTAAATATTTGATCCTGCCACCCCCAGTCGTAAATTAGACAAAGGTGTCACGGCTGGTAGACACAAGTTTGAATATATCTTTAACATTTTCCGATTCCCGTTTTTCTTTGCGTTTTTTACTTCCTTTGTACCAGTAATTCCCTTTTCGGCCCTCCCAATTTTCTATTTATCTTTTATTATTTATATTATGTTTCCTCTTTTCTATTATTTTATCTGTGATCTTTAGCGATAACACACAAATAGAAACTTCAAAATCCCTTAAATTAAGCATTTCTCTTAATCTCAAATCTGTGAGTATTTAAATCGAAAAACTTGGGTTTCAATGGGAATTTTGGATTGAGATCAAAATTCATTTTTTTTAATAATTTCTTTTGTTTATTACTCTCTCCGTCCATGTTTACTTGTCTATATTTGACTTGAGACACTCTTAATAAGCAATAAATAAAATGAGAAATGAATCGAAGTACTTACTAATAAGGGTAAAATAAGTATAAAATGGTAAATTATGTCTTGGTTTTTCAAACTATAAAACTTACAAGTAAAAGTGGACATATAATTTTATTATAATGGACAAAGAAAAATGGACGGGGGGGAGTGTATTATAAAAATTTATGCTATTCTATAATTGTTAAATTCAATTTAAATCACTCTACTACTTAAATAGTGATGGAAACTTCGTAAGCACTGCTTAGAAAAATATGAAATTTATGATTTATTGTTGAGAACTTGTAGTTTATCTAATTCTACATTTACTTATGGGGTGTATTTACATATTGAAGAGTTTTTCTATTATTTTTCTTATTTTGATTGGTGTAATTCCCTTATTGAAGATGTTATTTTACTTGTGCAAATTCATTTTTTAATATACATAAGAGATGCAAGTTCCTCGGTGAAAATGTTGATTTTATTTCTGTTGTTAATGGGTGTTAATGAGTGTGATTCCTTGTTTAAGATGCTAATTATGTTCGTTTCTTGATTTTTGAGATGTAATTTTCATATTTGCAAATTAAAAAAAAAAACTATTAAGTTGATCCGAATAAACTAAAAAGAGATGGACCCGACCCAAATACACGTTCCTAATAAGATGTACATTGAAAAACATTGTGACATCCGCCACCTTCAAATCCTAGATCCGCCTCTGTAATACCGAAGACAAATTAGTTTTAATCTCTGTTCCCTACTAGTTACTAGCGAGTGGACAATGCCTATGCGGATCATTAATTTGATTCCATTTTGCTCAGTTAGTTAACTTTGCTTTGTTTAAGGTATTTTGTATGTTCTAATTTGAGATAATGTATAATATCTCTCCATGGCGCATTATAGAATTAACTCCGTACCTTTTTAGAAGTACAATTTTGTTGGTAACGTACTTATATATCGCTATATTTGGAGGTCTAAGTAGGACACATGCAAAGCAAACCATCACAGTTAATCGAAATCTTCACTAATTTATTTTCTGTCTGATACTTGGATCATTTATTAAACTAACTAGATCATTTCAAATCTTGTCCAATTTTGTATCACCAGAAATTAAATCCATGTTAATATCCTACTTTCCACAATAACAGTCAATTTTGTGGGATATTTTGGGTCGTAAAAGCACAGTCTTTGCTCACATATAACATTGCTAGTTTTTCTTTCTTACAATCCTATAAAAATTTCCCTTTTACATAATACCCAAGTCCCAAACTCACGTATAACATTGCATTTTCTTTTTCCTCTTGGCTACTTATTTTCTTTTGTCTTCCTTATTTCCATAAGCTTAGTGCGTAAAATTTGAGTTTATGTGAAATATAAATGAAAAAGTGATGTACTAAGTTTATCCCTAAAGATATTCTTCCCTTTAATTACTTCCATGCTTAATTATCGTTATGATGATGTGCATGCATGTTGTCCCTGTTTCTCCTTTCTTCTTTTGATTTGTTACAACGACACCTTATATTTTTACAGCAAGTGGATATGTTGTATTCATTACCATAATTATTGGTCAATCTATTGACAGTCATCATTTGTGATATATCCAAGTAATTAATATGATCACAATAATCCTTAATGTAAGTAATTTAAATTCCTTAAAGCTGTACAAAAATAAAATAGCAGTGTCAAATATTTTAAAACATTCTGAACTGCCAACAGTTTCAAATTATGTAGAGTCATTAATTTATGACTAACAACTTGAAGACTGCAATGACTATTTCTATAAATTATATGGAAGATGAGGCCATATGTGCATTAATGAGATCAAATTTTCTTTTCATATCATTAGCTAACTGAATAGCAGCAGCCAGGAGACAATAAAGTGTGGGTCTTTGAAAACTTCTCAGTGACAAGATACAATACGCTATATGTTCGGAATTTTTTATCATATGGACTTAAATACTAATATTTGTTTCTATATAGGCTATCAACTAAAGGGCTCAAGTTTATAAATTATATTTAACTATGTTTGATGGAAACATATTGAAAAGACACTTAAAAACAGGAAAATGCAATTAAAATTAAATAACTTATAAAAGGAAGTAATCCGTAGGGCAAAACAAATATTACTATTCTTTTCTTTCCATCTCAAAGAAGAACGATTAAAAGAGCACTGTTCAAGGACTAAAAGATCCAGACTCCTTCAAACAATTTCTTGTCTTTAAACATTACTTGCTTAGTTTATTGTCTGATAATTTGCTTGCGATCATGTATTCAACTTTTTTTTTTCCTTCTTAACGGTATGTCATGACTCATGTGCAGGGGTGGAGGGAGGAAGGACCAAGAGGGTTTATCCTTCAGCGGAAAATTATACTTTTTATACATGGTTAAAATTATTTTTATGTATATCTAGTAGACGATGAACCTCCTTTGACTTCTTCGTGTGTTTACTTTTTCATATTTTGAAACTCCCTAGTGAAAATCTTGATTCTGCCACTTGTCATGTGTTGAATAATTGTTTGAAACTCCCTAATATTTTTCTTACAATTTTATCCTTATTTAAGTAAGTATAGTTTCACATGACCAAGAAACCATTAAATATTTACTTCTTTTTTAAGGCATTTGATTAAGGGTAAGTTAGTAAAAATACGTCTTACTTTCTAGGAGTGAGTAGTTTTCTTAAGGGGTGTGTCCAAGCTAAAAACACCACTTGCTATGAAACAGAGGGAGTGATTACACTATCATCTTTGACTGTCGTTTTTGCTCTTTTCACACCCCTTAAGAAAATAATACTCCCTCCGCTTGATAATAAGTGATTTTTTTAGCTTATACACACCCCTTTGAAAGTGTTCACGAAAGTGTTCACTCCTAGAAAATTGGGAGTGTTTTTACTAACTTAACTCTAATTAAATGCCTAGAAAAAAAAAACTACTTAATGATTCTTAATTATGTAAATATGGGTAATTTTGGAAGAGTAGGATCAGTCTCTTCTTGAAATCCTAAACCACCACTTATTTTGATATAAAATGAAAAGCCTAAAACACCATTTATTTAGAAACGGAGGGAGTAATCACAAGATATACTCCATCTGTCCCATATTAGTTGCCACATTTCCCTTTTGCACACCCCCCCCCCCCCCCCAAGAAATCATAAACAATAAGTGTTGTTTTACAAATTTACCCTTACTCTTCGTAAACAAGGCTCTACTAATCTTTTTGGTATTTGAACAATCATAACATCAACCAATAATCACCTGTTTGAGTTTTTCAAATTTATCATTTCTATGCTATGTTATTAATATTGTTTACTTTAAAGAACAATTAAATAAGAGCAAAATAGAAAAAATAATTAATTCTATCTTGATTTTGTAAAATGACAAGTGCTTTGAGACAGATGTGTTTAGTAACCTTAACAACTAATATGGGACTGAGGGAGTAATTTACTAGTTACTCCTAAGTAGATCGATTCTTTTCCTTTTAAATAATGTGCAAATTTATTTTGGAATAATTTTTTGAATAAATTAACTCTTAATATGGGACGGTGGGAGTATCAAGTGGAGTACTATAAAGCTCCAACCTAGAAAACTCTTGCGATGGCTTCCTAACGGAGCACTATTATTGCCAACTTGCCATTGCAGTACCACCAGCAATTTATTTAACCCAGAGAATGAATGAGACATAAAGGGAGTTTTTGGGAGAGTTTTTAGTTAAAATTGACCCATGAAATTATGATATGTCCAACTCGTTCAAGTCTCGATTGATTAATGACTTATTCATTTAATAACGGATGACAAATATGTTTAATTTCGCATAGTTCGGGTGCAAATTTGACTCTTTGTCCGGATGTACAATACGTAATGTACCCTATTAAGATGCGTCTTAAGTTTTCATTTTTTTTTTTTCCAATTTTACTTTTTATGTTTATTTATTTTTCAATCTTTATTACTATAGCTAAGCTTTGTTCTTGTACTTACAAAGTTACAATGAGCAAGCCGCATCTGGTTTCTTCTCTTTGTACTTCTTCTCCCTCCACAATTGCCAAGCATAGTATTAATTAATTAAAACACTCCCATACTTATGGCTGAAAGCGTAGCTACTATGTCAAGTCAACAACATATATATTGTAGTAGTACTTCCATTTATTTATTTTTATATATAAAAAGGGTAAGGTGTATCAAAAAACACTATGTCCTGCCTATAGTTGGAACTATAAGCCATGCGCTTTCCAAATCCTGCCAAACTGGCCACATTATTTCTGTTTTCAGGCATTAAATGATTTAAACAACCTTTGACCTTTTAGTGTCATGAAAAAGTAGTAGACTTAATACACTGTCATCTGAGATCCGAAAATGTACATTATGATTTGCTATCTCTATATACATTTACCGGTCATTTGGAAGCTTATTTGAAGGTGAGTTCTATAGGTATAAAATTTTGCATAAGTAATATCACATTTGACAGCTGATTAAGAGGTAAATTATTATGTATAAAATTAATATGGTGTCTAATTTGTAGTTTAGAAATTATCCACATAATTAATATATGTACTCTCTCTGTCTCAATCTATGTGATACATTTTCCTTTTTAATCTGTCTAAAAAAAAATGATACATTTCTATATTTAGAAAAAATTTAACATGAAATTTCTCTTTTTACTTTTAATGAAATGATTTACACTCACATGAATATCTATGGCTCATTTTAAACCACAAGTTTCAAAAGTCATCCTTTATTTCTTAAACTTCATGCCTAGCAAAACTATATCACATAAATTGAGACAGAGGGAGCATAAGTTATGCGAGAATGTATGTATGATCTTATGCATGATAGAATGTGAAATAACTAATGCATGAATAATTAATACATGAATAACTAAACCCTACATAAATAAATATAAAAATTCTCTCATAACTAATTCTTGTATTATTAATACCTGCATAAATCTAACCAGCTATCAAATGACCCTTTAAAGTTTAGAGTAAGTCAATTGAGCAAAATGAGAACTCATAAAACTTCAAAGAATATCCTACCTTAAAAAATTTAGACATATCATGAAAAGTACTATCTATAATAGTCGTACTTCATTCGATGTATCAGTGTTATTTTATTTTATGGTAAAGAGTTCATCGCCCAGCTCTTTCCCACTTTGTTCTACTTTTAAACGATGTTCATTGTGGTGGAATAGTAAAATTATTTCACCCTTCGTGGAGAAATATACCACATCTGTGATGGACGAGAACTCGACTCCGTATAAGGCTTGAGCAATTCTCCCCCCTTTGAGCTAGCTTTTAGGGTATGAGTTAGACCCAATAACTAATTTGACATGATATCAAAGTCAAGCCCAGACCCGATTCGATGTGGGCCCCCAGAAAAAAGAGGGGGCCAGAATGCCCCCAGACCAATGGGGGGTGAAAATGTCCATGTTCCATAAATCTGCACCCTCCAGCTCCTTATAAGGCTTGGACAATCCTCCTCCCTTCGAGCTAACTTTTGAGTGTGAGTTAGGCTCAATGCCTAATTTAACACCCTTAATTAAAATTCTTGAATTTAAACATTGAAATGGAATTATCATCAGTTAGGATCGCTAGCTAAGACCTCGCATGGGGTGCTACTTAAGACGGAATTTGAATTAGTCGATCAGTGATAATCTCAGCTCATTAAGTGCTCTACTTTAAATGGGATTTTTTTGAGTAATTCATTTTCAACGAGAAGGCGGAGTAAATAATTCTATTTTATGTTAGGATACAAAAAATTATTCTATTTTATGTTATGGGAATAATTCTATAATAATCTCAAAAAGTAAGATATTTAAATTGGTTAAAGTATATGCACTACAAGAAATTATTCGCACACAAGACTCATCAGGTCACATGTACCCTAGTTTAATTTGTTTTCGCTTTGTAACGTATATTTTGTGTTAAAATTTTTAAACTAATGTATCCCCGCAATTATTTTGTTTGATGTTTTTGGACAGAAAAGTACTAGCTAGTTGTGGATATATACTAGTAGCTTTTATTGTAATGGCATGACAAGAAGCTGTATATTGCAATCTTTCGATACAATTGTACAGAGTACGTACTATCACTTAACCTAAGAATGGCAATATTTATGATCTCTTTCATAGTTTAGGAGGTAAGAAGTGACAACACAAGTCTTTTATTTATTGGCTTTCAAGTTCATTTGATCTTATGATTATTAAATCAACTCCAAATAACAGCCAATCGCCTTGACTCTTGACGCGACAATTCTACTTTGGAGACTAAGTTTTTTTTTTTTTTTCTTTTTTCTTTTGGCACTTATGATTAATTAAGAATGAGAAATATAAATAAACTATTTTGTATATGTTACAATTTTGTAATTGAAGGTGACGACTATCTACCTGATGGATGGTTGTTTTTTGTTTTTTTCATCAAAAGGCTGACATTTTCATTCATTTGATAGCAAAGCAAAAGAGTCACGAGTTTCATCTACAAGCCATATCGGAAATTAGTCATCCCCAAAAACTGCATCGACTAAAGTCTTTGAAAAACTAGCAAGACAGTGGCTACACCTATTTTTGTTCCTTCCAATAAAAGAAAATCGAACTACATCTAGGGTGTCCCCGAGTTGCATGATATCTTCATATGTGTTTTGCATAGGCCAAGGTGCTGACTTCAGTCCTTGATTTATCATTACCAATTCCATTGCATCCGATAGAATATGCACTTTCCTCCATCCTTTGTGAACCGCAATCTGCAACGCCTCTCTAATTGCAATTGCTTCAGCGATGATTGGCTTCCCAACTGACTGAATTGGAGAGCCAAAGGCATGAAGCATCGAACCACGAGCATCAACTGCCACAACACCAATACTGGAATCTCCTGTGCCCTTTTGCACACCTGCATCAGTAAAAAACAAAACCTCATCTTGACAAAACATTAGTTCCTCATCAATTAGGGGTATATCATTTTGGATGTTACTGATAGAGCCAAGTTCTTTAAACTTATGGTAATCAAATAATGCTTGTGACACAATATTAGAAACATGCCGCATTTCATTATTAAAAGTCCAACTATTCCTAGCTTTCCAAATAAACCACATTAGATGCACAGATAAATTCAAAAGATTCATAGACTCTGGAAATTGCTTAACATTCAAAAAAAATCATACCACCAACTAGCAAAATTATTAACTCTATCGATATTATAAATATACTTAATTTATAATATAGAAATTTATAAACTTAGAAAAAACTTAAGTTATAAATAACTTAAGTTATAATACATGTAACTTAAATATATATAAGTATATATAGTATACATATAACTTAAATATATATATATATATATATATATATATATATATATATATATATATATATATATTAAGTTATATGCTTAAGTTATATTACATATAACTAAAATATACTTATAATATCAATATATATATATATATATATATATATATATATTAGTTATATATATATATATATATATTGATATTATAAGTATATTTTAGTTATATGTAATATAACTTAAGCATATAACTTAATATATATATATATATATACATATATGTTGTTAGTTAGTAAATATATAAACTTTACTTATAAACTTTTATAACATATATAAATATACCTACAATATACTAATAAATATTATAATATATATAGACTATACAAAAAACAAAAAACAAAAAAGGGTTTTTTTAATGTTTTGGACCGGCCGGTTCCGGTTTCCATGTTTGGAACCGGTGGCCAGTTCCGGTTTTTAGATAAATTCAAAAGATTCATAGACTCTGGAAATTGCTTAACATTCAAAAAAAGATCATACCACCAACTAGAAAAATTATTAACTCTATCAATATTAGGCCATAAAGCATGACTCATTTTCCAGACAGCTAGAGATCTAGGGCGGTGAAAGAACATATGTTCAACTGCTTCTTCTTCCATCCCACATACCTTACATGCCGCATCTTGTAGCCTTAGCCTCTTTGCTAGCACACTTTTAACCGGTAAGGCATTCAACAAACACTTCCTCAAAAATGCTTTAACATGTTCTTAATTTTCATTTTCCACACACTCAACCAAAATGATTTCGGAAAAGACTGGTTACTTGATTCCATTCTATCATTTCTCCTTTCATGAGCCTCCAATAAGGATTTTGCTAGGTGATAGCCTGAACCAGGGGCGGATCCACGTGGACCATGCCGGGGGCTCGAGCACCCATTGACTCGACATGAACTTCGTAGAAAATATGAAAAAACGGGTATAATATATTAATAAGCACCCAAAGAACAAAGCTGCTGGTGGGTGCTTTGGTATCTGGCTACTGTTTCGCGCAGCCTCAGCCCTCAGGTCGCGTGTTTGATTCACACCGTGGGTTATTTATTTTTTCACATTAAAATTTGTTCCTTCCAAACTGTATTAGTTATATATAAAACAAAACGTTGAAAAATCTGACTTTTCCTATTCAAACTCTAATATTTTAATTTTTTTTTCATTGTTGACTTTGAGTTTTTTATTTACTATTTCTACTTTTTAGATCTCCTTTCCCAAAAAGGTTACAACTTTCTCTCTACACAAAACCCTTCTTCCTCTTCACCAAATCTCAACAAGACAACAACTAGTAAGCTTCTCAACAACTAGCAAGCTTTCTTCTTCTTCTTCTTCTTCTTGCCAAATCTCAACAATTTCAAAATCAAAATACAAAAAGAAAGGTAATAAGATTTGGTATTTTGATTAAAGTTAGACATTGAAAAAAAGAACTTTGGGTTTGGGATTTTCAATGCTATTGTTATTTGATAATGCTTTAAATTCAGATTAGGGGAACTTTTTCTATTATTTGATGAATATATTGTATATTATGATTGGTAAATGGTAATTTCTTGTTTTCTTTCTTTGGACTTGTGGTTCCTCATAATTACCAATTTAAATGTTACTACTTTAAATTGGTAACTTAGAATGGAATTCTTCAATGACTACTGGTATTGTTGGTAAAGGTATTTTGACTAGAAAGTAGAACACACATGTAATATTTCCTTAGTATTGATTCTCATATGGTTAAGAGAAATACTCTGTATTTTTTTGCCTTGTATATAACATGATTTTGGAATTATGTGAATCTTGTTTTTGTAGGAATTATCGTTGTGAATCGAGATGGATAAGTATATCACGAGATGGAAAATTGGGCAACCAAGTTGTAGTTCTACTCATCCATCTGTTGCTTCATCCGTAGCTCCAGAAATTCAAAGGGAAATCATGGATCCAGAAATTCAAAGGGAAACATTTCCTTCGGGTGTTAATTTAGAATCTTTTGAAGCTGATCCGGGAATTAGAAAGACTATTGCAGAATATAACCCTAATATATGTGATGAAGTTAGGAGATATTATATTCAAAAAGGGCCTTGCCAACCTGAGGTTCATGATTTTCCTAAAACTAAGTTTGGGAAGGAAATGCGCCAGTTTAATGCTAATTGGTATAAAGGTCGTCGTAAGTGGTTGAAGTACAATATAACAAAAGATGTTGCATATTGTTTGTGTTGCTATTTGTTCCAAAATGAACATGAAAGTAATGGAAATACGAGTGAAACTTATACAAAAGTTGGCTTTAAAGCTTGGAACAAGGCTCTTGAAAGATTTAGAGCTCATGTTGGAGAGGTAAATAGCATCCACAACAAGTGTTTTAATAGGATGCTTGATTTAATGAATCAATCACAGTCAATTCAAACTGCCTATGACAAGAAACTCGAAAAAGACAAAAGTGAATCGCGACGTCACTTGAGTGTTTCAGTCGATGTGACAAGGTTTCTCTTGAGACTAGGATTATCATTCCGTGGGCATAATGAGAGTCAATATTCTTCAAATAGAGGTATCTTTCTTGAACTTTTGCAATGGTATGGAGATATTAATGAAGTTGTTGGAAGCATTATATTAGAAAACGCCCCAAAAAATGAAATGATGTGTTCTCCAAGTATTCAAAAGTATATTGTTGATTCTTGTGCTAAAGAAACAATCAAAGCCATCATTGAAGACTTGGATGGGGATTATTTCGGGATACTAGTTCATGAATCAAAGGATACATCACACAAGGAGCAAATGGCAATTGTTCTGAGATATGTTAGCAAAGAAGGCGAAGTAGTAGAGCGATTTGTTGGTATTATTCATGTTAGTGATACATCTGCTCGTTCATTAAAGGAGGCAATCTACTCTTTTCTTTCGGATCACTCATTAAGTCCATCACAAATACGTGGACAAGGTTACGATGGAGCTAGCAATATGCAGGGAGAGCTAAATGGTCTTAAGACTTTGATTTTGAATGAGACTCCATCAGCATATTGCATTCATTGTTTTGCTCACCAATTGCAGTTAACACTTGTAGCTCTTGCAAAGAAGAATTCGAATGTAGATGATTTTTTTTGTATAGTTACTAATGTGTTAAATATTGTTGGAGCATCTTTTAAGCGTAGAGATTTGCTTCGAGAACATCAAGCTGAAAAGTTAGAGGAGCTGCTCATATCAGGTGAAGTGCATACTAGGCGAGGATTAAATCAAGAACGTAGATTTCAACGACCAGGTGATACTCGTTGGGGTTCTCATTATAGAACATTAGATAATCTCATTGTCCTATTTCCATCAATCATTCACGTGCTTGAATTTACTGGGCGTGAGTGTCCTAATTATATTGACAGACTTGTTGCTAAAAGTCTTGTGAGTACGATTAAGGAATTTGATTTTGCTTTTATGTTGCACTTGATGTGGAAAGTTCTAATGATGACAACTGAGTTGAGCTCCTCATTACAAAGGATGTATCAAGCTATTGTCAATGCTATGGGACTTTTCGCTCTTACAAAGTAAAGATTACAAAAAAAATTAGGGATAGTGAATTCGAATTATTAATGGATGATGTCTCTTCCTTTTGTGATAAATATGAAATAATGATTCCAAATATGGACGCTAGCTACTTTCCTGGAAGATCGAAGCGTAGATCTCTTGATATTAAATATTCTCATCGTTTGCGCGTTGATATTTTTTATGCTGTTATTGATTTACATCTTCAAGAGCTTAAGAATCATTTCGATGCTGTGAGTACTGACTTACTTCTCGGTATGGCTAGTTTGAATCCAGTTAATTCATTCAGAAACTTTGATAAGAACAGGATAGTGAGGTTGGCCGAATGTTATATGAATGAGTTTGATAGTAGCAAGCTTCGGGATCTCAGTTGTCAACTTGATAGTTTTACAGTTTGTGCTCGTGGTTCTGACAAGAGGTTCTTCAACTTGAAGGGAATTAGTGACCTTGCAAAATTGTTGGTTAAGTCCGATTTGCATCAAACCTGGCCACTTGTTTATTGCTTATCAAGTTAACTCTCATTCTTCCCGTTGCTACTGCGTCTGTGGAACGGGCTTTCTCTTCCATGAAGTACATCAAAAATGAGCTTCGTAACAGTATTGGTGATGAATTTTTGAATGGTTGTTTAGTTTGCTATGTAGAGCGTAAGATATTCGCAACTGTAAGCAATGATACTATTATTCATCGTTTTCAACATATGAAAAGTCGTCGAGCACAGTTATGACTTATGACTAGATGTGTCTTTTAATTTTGTAATGACAACATTATTAGTAGCTCATGTGATTTGAGATTAGAAGTTGTTTTTTGTGATGACAATATTAACCGTTGTTTTTTCATTAACTTTTCTTATTGCCGTTGAGAATTTAGTATGATTTGTATACAAAAGTGTCTTATATCTAGTAATAGAAACAAAAATTTGAATTCCATGGCTATATACAAATTCGTAAAATTTCTTAGCCACGAAAATTTAATTCACAAAACTAATTCATCAATTTTGCTATAATTGCTAACAATCGTGGAAATAATCAGTTAAATAGCTACAAAATTTATTGCCACGGTAAAATTTTGTAGCTGATCATAAGTTTTTGCCACACGATAGAAGTTATCGTAGCAATACTAGCCTTTTAGCCATGATAAATTATTTAAAAAAAATATTGTAGCTAAATAGATACTTTTGCTTCAAGTTCTAAAAAAATCGTGGCAATAACTAAATTATATAGCCACGGACCTTTTGCTATACTAAAATTTCGTAGCTAATCATTAATTTTTATCACAAGTTGAAACTTACTGTAGCAATAGTAACCTTTTAGCCACAAAGAATTATTTCAAACAAAATATTATAGCTAAACAGATAATTTTGCTTCGAGTACTAAGAAACTGTGGCAATAGTAGGCTTAATATCTACAATTATTTATCATGATATAGCCACGAATTATTGTTGTGATAAAATTTCGTAGCTAATCATTATTTTTTACCATGAGTTGAAATTTGTTGTAACAATAGTAATCTTTTAGCCACATTAAATTATTTGACAAAAAATCTTGTAGCTGAATAAATATTTTTTCTTCAAGTTATATTTGAGGAAAAGTAAAAATAGTTTGCTTAATAATTACAATTATTTGTCATGACAAAATGAATAACTACAAATTTAGAGTGACAATAAGCTTCCATAGTTAACTATAATTTTTGTTATGCACGTGAGGTTACCATTGCAATATTAGTATTTTAACCACAATAAATTAAATATAAAAAAATCATATGTTCGTATCGATTACGAAATCATTATAAGAGATGGCCTAACAATGTTAAGTTATGGAAAGAAATTAAACATAAAAGTTAGATTTTTTCTAAAATATAGAAAATAGTTATTGTATATAAATTAAACAATTAATTAACATTCAAATAAAAAGAATAAAATGAAAAAAGTAATCTTCATTAACAGATTATTTGTACCTACTTGTAACCTCAAAACTTATCATGCATATTTTATTTCAATGTAACTTGTTATTTTTTATGTTAATTTCATAATTTGTATGTAAAATCAATTTATATATCTGGTATTTAATTAATTTAAAATAGAGTAATTTCTTACGTGTGATCACTTTTTCTCAAAACGTATATCTTTGTATTGAAGATTTAATAGTTGTAGAGATATTATGTATATGGTCCTTAATTAGCCCTAATAAGAACTTAAAAGTAATTTCATATATCTAAAAAAAAATATTTTAAATATGTGCTCATGTATTGAAACTTTTTGTGGTGGTGTTGGTGCATTTAGTTTTGATAAATTTATAATAATAATTATTAATCGACATTTCGTAGTAGCATAGATTGAATAATGGTGGATTTATATTTGCATCACTCAATAAATAGAGAGAGAGAGAGAGAGAGAGAGAGAGAGAGAGAGAGAGGAAATGTTAAAATAATGAGGAATTTACGACTAAAAATGAAATTTATTGCTAATTTTTGCGTTAATGCATGCCGAAATATTACGAAATCTCTTTTTTTTTTCATCGGGAATTCTTTATCACTCATATTTTTGTTTATACAAATTCTTACATAATTTTATCTTATTAAGTTACACCAAGTATTAAGAAATTAATATGGCTAATATCTAAGTCCATATAAGAAACTAAAACTAATTATTTAATAATTCTTATTAAATAGGTATTAATTCTAAGTTCCAACTATAATTTAAAACATAATGAAAATATCTAATTAATGTGTGAAAAACTATTATATAAAATTTTAACAACTATAACTTTTATTATCTCCTTCATTTTTAGCATGGCTTCTTCACTACTGTTTTTCCTTACATACTTGATTTTGATATGCTTTACTTGAGCTGAGGGTCTATTAGAAACAGTCTCTCTATCTTTACAAGTCCTTACTTGTGGATTACACTGAGTATGTTATTGTTGTTCCTATAAATCAAATTATACATTATATCTACGAATTGAGAATTTAATATGATTTGTATACGAAAGTGTCTTATATCTCTTGTGACTATTATTTGATTTTTTATAATACTTTAGATGTTATAAAGTTCTATTCCAAGAGGGATGTTAATAATATAATATGGTTGATATTAGTGTATAACAAAACTAACTAACATATCATAAGTCAAATTTAACAAAATATTATTTATAAGTGTCAGAAGTAATTTAAGTAAATACTTAATTATATTTAATTAAATTTGAATATGTGGTTATATCAGATTTAAACAACGAGTATGTGCTTATATGTAAATTCAAATATTTAATTAACTCATATTTATTCTATTACAATATTTTTTGGATATTAATTATATGATTTTATATGTAAAATTCAAATTGTTATTAATACTTACAGAGATTTTTTATGTATGTCTTATTCCTTTATAATTTTTAAATAAGTATTTATACTAACTTTATATATTTAAGCACTTATTTTAGACAAGTATTTATATAATGAAGACTTTAGTAGTTGTAGATAAATTTATGTATAGGCCGACCTTAATTATCTTAAATAATTTAAAGTAATTTCACTTATCTAAGAACTCATTTTTAAATAATTACTGCAAGCTTTTGGCGAGCCAGAAGTACTTTTTGATACTCACACACTTTTTTTTAGAGATTTGAGATGTTTGGTCAAAATCAAAAAGTGTTTAACAATAACAATAGAAACTGTTTTTTCTGATGTTAGGAAAAAGTTATAAATTTTTATTTTTTTAAAAGCAAAGCAGAAAGTTAATTCTTTCAAGACAAAATTATCCTTCCAAGAAAATTATATTTGTAAAACTACATATCATTAATATAGCTAATATATCTCTCAAATATAAATACAATTTTTTTTCTCCTCCCTTTATGGGTTTAACTATATTTATATTTGATTAAATACCTTAAAATGTTTTTTATTTTCTGTGTTAAATTTTCCCTAAATAAATTAAAAAAAAACTTACTTAAACTCTTCTAAAAATCATTCTCTAGTCAAAATATAACTAATTGTAAAATGAATCTTAATACTATCATTTTCGCAATTTAATACGTAAAATCACTTTTTAAAAAGATTCGTCAAACACAACAATATTTATATCAAATACTAAAAAAGGCGCTTGTCAAATGAATTGTTCAAACACAAATAACTTTTTCTCCAAACATACTTCTAAAAAAACATTCCTAAAAAATAAGTAAATCATTTTAGAAATTTGGCCAAACATGTAATCGAAACATAAATTATATTATAAATTCTTATTAAATAAGTATTACGCGTAAGTTCCAATTATAATTAAAAGAAGAATTGAATCATATCTAACTGATAGTAAACAACTATAACTAATTATATACTAGAATTTAAACAATTATAAGCTTGTACCCAATTACTTTGTATAACTAATTATATTTGATCTAGATGAGAAAAAACGTTATAATGATATGGTCCTTTGTTATTTCAATAATTTATAATTAATCAAATTATATATATATTTTATATATGTTCCATGTATATATTAATTTAAATTACATTTGAATAATTAAGTATATCAAATTAACTATTTTCCATATATCCTTTATACTGATTACTAATTATAGTCAATTCAAATAAGCATCAAGGTTAGATTTATAGTACTATTTTAAAAAATTTTCGTTATAAATCTAATTACAAATATAAATTAAGAATTTAATATCATTGAAATAGGACCATATGCAAAAATTAACGATATCATATAGTAGTTGGTTTTTCCTATTTTACTTAATGCAAATTATATGTAGTTATTACTTAGGATTTCTTCAGAAGTAATTTTCTTACTAATATTTGTTAGTACTTGCATTTATTTCATTTACGTACTATTATAGAAGGAAAAAAGAGTTAAATATAGTAGTGAATAAGTTAATAAAGGGTAGGGCAATTGTCCAAAATAAAATCTTCAAAACCTAAACATCTTACTCCAATTTTCTCCCTCTGCCGCACCACCTCTATTACTTGTTCCTTTTTGTCTTCGACCATCGGTAATCGGCGCTTCTCTCTTCAAATTACAAAAAAATTTATAATACTGTACTTTGTGTTTGTTCATTTTGTTATATGTTAAGATAATTACCAAGACATAATCTTTTTTTTTCTTTCTTGAGATTCTATTATTGTTACTTAGCAAACTTCATCTTTGTACTAATTTTTTTTTTTTTTTTTGGGTTTGCTCATTTTTATTGTGCTGATTGTTAGTTTAATTTTCTGAATTTACAGATGCATTTTAATGGACAAGAGTTAGAGAAGAGGAAAAATGACTTTGCAGACATTCGTTTAGCCTTTTTGTTTATGGTATGGAGATATATAAAAATGCACTTATATCCATTGTTTTTATTTTATGATTCACAAATAAGTTTGTGACAAAGTATTTTTATTTCATTGTTTGAGGCTTTCAGCTTATTGATGCAGGTAAAACCTACTTCATCCTTTCCCTGAATGCAAGAAGATCATCGGGCGGGTTGCAGCATCACAAATCCCAGACAAATGCTTTTTTTTTTTTTTTTTGATATGAGAAACTTTAGAATTTTACAGATTATGGTTGAAATGTATAACATATTGTGCATAGTTTGTAATATTTGTTCCTATCCAGCCTATCTAGTTTTATTCTACAATCTCATATAGGTATGATTTGGAAGTATTTTGTATTATGAATGTTATGAACTTTAGTTATATATTTGTGTATTTTTTTTGTATGAATTAAGTCATACCTTAAGCTTATTATGTTGTTAATGTTCATAATATATGTATGGATATGAAACAATTGAAAATATTTAATCTGGAAAAATAACAATAGATTTGCAATGAAAAGTTTTATCGCTACTAATAAATTAATTTATATCAAGAATTTATAATTTAATATATAATAAAAATATATCCACGGATCTTATGCCAATTTCTAGCTATGAAATTTTGAATTTGTAGCTAGACATAAATATTAATAACAAGAGGCTAATATGTAACCATAGCTATATATTTTAATTTTTGTGGCAAAATAAATTACATCTTTTTCCACAATATATCACTTCGTGGCTAAAGCATAAAGATAGCCACAGAGTTTATTTTGTCGTGGCAAAAGAATAAAATCACTTGCTACAAATATATTTTTCGGGGTAAAAATTTCTTACCATCATAGCTATAACACAAAACATTCGTAGCAATAAGTATTAATCCTTAGCCACGGACCATGTAAAGTTTGTAGCTAACTTTTAGCTACGCTACATTTTGCCACGAATGCTACAGAAATTTTTTTTGTGGCTAAAGTGTTTAGCCACGAAAATTTTTATATTTAACTACAATGTATTTTGTAGCAATATATGCCTTGTGTTGTAGTGGACACCCGGTGAAAAGAAAAAAAAACTACAAAGAAGTTAGTGCCGTGAATGGGGCTCTACTCGGCACGAATTCGGATTAAGTCCCTATTTAAAATACATTTAGTTTTTAAAAATTATTTAAAGTTTAGTCAACTTTAAATTATTTCAAACTACTCATGGCTGCAACTTCTTCTTCCCCTCGCTAGTGCAACTTTTTACTTTCTTTCTTTTTCTTCTGCAACTCCTTATTCATGGATTCGCTTCATGGCACTATTAACTCCATTAGAAAGTTGAACAAACAAAAAATGGTGACTATATCAAAGGCAACACAGAAAAAGACTGCTCATTCTAAAAGTTAGACTCTTTTATATGGAAAAAGCTTCTTTTTTTTTCTATACCGAAAGTTTGAGCAAAAATTACATATAATAATGACTTGTTGCTTGAGTATTGTGTGATTCTGTTGTGTATATATGAGGAATTCAGAACGTCTACTAATCTATACGGAACTGCACAAAATATGTAGGCTTCTTAATTCTCGTACGCACAAATCCAACCAATTTCCTAAGAGGTGGAGACGAAATTACTTTTAACCATTACTCTCCCCCCTTGAGATATTATTCAACTTTTTTAACGGAACCAAGTCGGAAAATATTACTTGGAGCATCTATCATGGTTAACGCACATTATGCAACAAGGTACCTACATTAAAATTTAGAGAACTAGAATACATTAAACTTAATAACTAGCTATTTATATCTGAGTCAAAATAATCAGAACCTAACGAAGATATATTGATCTTGAACCGTTGATCAAGTCTAATACAAATGAACCTTATACATTACCACACAATGATGAAAATCAAGATTCCTGTGGCAGTTCAAAATAGTTATAGAATGTTCCAGTCCTATCCAAGTTGGGATCAACCATATCTATTTCTCCATTCCATGGATTTTTCAAGTCATTGCAATCAACAGACCTCGTGGCACGCCAAATCAAACTGCTACATTTGAAACCCGACCCAAATGCCATTTGCCAAATACGATCATTTTTCTTGATCCTCCCTTTGGCTTCTCCATATGCTAGTTCATACCAAATTGAACTACTCGAAGTATTCCCAAATCTTTGCAATGTAGTTTTCGAAGCTTCCATGCTCTCATCACCAAACTTCAAGATTTTTTGTAACTGATTTAGAACTGGCAATCCCCCAACATGTGGTAAGAAATGGTCAACAGATTTATTGAATTTTGGTACGTACTTCCTGATATTTTTAACCCTTAGAAGTCGTCTTGCAATAACATTTTTCAAGAAAATGTATTTCTCTGACAAGGGTAGGATTAAAGGACCTAATAAGGTAATATTGGTTTCGATAGCATTTGTTGCTGCGACTAAGAGATCTTTTGTTATGGATACACCAATAAAACCTTGTTCATCTTCTTCTAGGAAAATGGATTTGTATGAACGATCTAAACTTGCACCGTGAGTATGGACATCATGAAGGAGTTCGTATTTGGAGAATTTTTTATCTGATGGTCGATTAGAGAGTAGAATGGCAGCTCCACCAACACGAAATGTGCAATTTGGTATGAATTTGGACATATCATTTCCCACGTAGATGCAGTCTGTAGTGTTCTCTGTACTTAATATTAACGCACATGTGTTTTCACGAACCTGTAGCCAATGTACAGTCAGAGTTGAGTACCACTTGTTCCAGTTTAGTAAACAATCTTGCAAACAAAGTGTGAATGATATATGCTTTTGGACAATATTTGGTCGAAGTAAAAAAATAAAAGAATAAATTTAATTTGAAAGTAAATTTTAGAAAGAGTATTGAAAAGTTGAATGTTATGTTTGGAGTGAGTGGAACTCTAATCACACCTAGGGAAAAAATTAAAAAAATTATGAGTAAAAATATAACTCTATTTAACTTAAAATACTTATCAACATTTTGCCAATATTTCAAATACCGGAATTTAATCTCTGTAAATATTGCGGACAAACCACTATTTACAACTATTAAACTTCAGCATTTGCAAATTAAATATTGAACTATTGTTCATGTCAAGTGGGCAGTATTCTTTCATCGGTTCAATTTATATTGTACTTGTTTTTTTTTTATTCCGCTATTCGAAATATTTATCTCCAATAATTGATACACCTTTCACTATTTTTAAATTTTAAATTTTGATATGATATTTTATCAATTAAACTAACTTTTCAACGACTAATGACTACTTTCGCTACCACTAATAATACATGTATATATATAAATCAAATTAACAAATAATATATGTATATATATATAAATCAAATTAACATTTAATCATCGTTACTAGTCAAACATATATAAATTGAAACAGGAGAAATCAAAGCATAAAATTAATTTCACCTGAAGAAGTTGGTTGGCAAGTCGAATTGCCAAGAGTCCGGTAGTGCACCCCATTCCAGTAAGATTATACGACAGAATGTCGTGCTTCATCTTATAACGATTCACAATCATGGAAGATAAAGATGGAACAGGATGAAACACAGAGCAATTAACAATTAAAATGCCAATATCCTTAGGTTGTATTTGTAGAAATGTAGATAAAGGATAGAGTAAACTCAGTTGTACACAGTGTTGTTTTTATTGTACCAGATCAGGTAGGAGTTAGTTAGTTAATGAGCTGTACAAATAACTGAATTAGGGATGAGTTTGTTAGATTAGATATTTTTATATATACAGCTGTAATCTTCAGATTGTAATTTTGAGTTAGTTAAAACATTTTCCCATTCTCCCTCTTCTCTCTAACTGACTCCTCTCTCTTCCTTCTTCCATTGATGAACCTCCATTGTAGGTTCTTAAGCTTCCATGGCTGAATTCGAGCTGGTTTTAACATGGTATCAAAGCTGAGTTCACAACGATCCACAGGAAGCTGCTAAGTAAGATCGATTCAGTGTTAATTCTCTCTTTTCTTCTTTTTCTATTGATTGTGCGAAAATCTGTGTGCAATCGAGTTTTCTATTCATTGTTCGATTGCGATTTCCTTCTTGATTTCGTTTAGATTGAAGTTGAATTGTTGATTAATTCACTTGTACAAACTGAAATGGCACCGGAAACTCCCATTAATGTAGTTAACTTGAATGCAACCGGGTCTGCATCTATTAACAGTCAAGTGCTTGATTGTAATGATCCATTGTATGTTCATCCATCTGATACACCTGGAGTTACACTTGTTCTTCAATTGCTTATAGGATCTGAGAACTACTCCGAATGGAGTAGATCTATGAAATTGTCATTACTTGTGAAGAACAAAATAGGTTTTATTGATGGCAGTTGTAAGAGGGGAGATTACGAAAATGATGCTTTTAGAACACATCAGTGGGATAGGTGCAATGCTATAGTTCAACAATGGATTATGAACTCAGTAGCACATGAATTGAGGAAAGGAATTGTCTATTCCTCAAGTGCTCAGAGGATTTGGAGTGTCCTAAAGGATAGGTTTGACAAAGTCAATGCTAGCAAGGTGTATCACTTGAACAAAGAAGTTAGTAGTCTATCACAAGGAACATCTAGTGTAGCAGTTTACTTCACCAGATTATGTGATTTGTGGGCTGAGTTTGAGTCAGTCATACCATTCCCAGGGTGTGATTGTCCTAAGTCTAGGGCATTTGTTGAGTTCCTACACCAGCAGAAATTAATGAAGTTCCTGATGGGCCTAAATGATACATATGCTCATCAGAGGAGTCACATTCTAATGATGGATCCAGTTCCTAGTCTGGACCAAACTTACTCCATGCTCATTCAAGAGGAGAGTCAGAGAATTCATGGAGCATCTAGCTCACATTCAGGGGTGCTAGGGCAAGCACCATTGGAGAATGATAGTAGTGGTCCAATAACTGCAAATGCATCCCACATAAAGGGAAAGAGGTTCACAAATGCACATCTGATTTGTGACCATTGTAAGATGAAGGGACACACAAGGGATAGTTGTTACAAACTGGTTGGTTATCCATCTCATTTCAAGTTCAACAATAGGAAGATGAGTGCATATGACAATGCTACTACCATGGCTCACAATGCCTACATGAGCTCAGGAAGTGTTACTCTTATGGTTCATAGTGCCAACATGACCTCAAGTGTAGAAGTCCAGAACACAGATGGTACCACTGCTCCTGCCCTTACTCCTGTCTTTACAAATGAGCAATATGATCAGATTGTGAGAATGTTAAAAATGTTGTGCAAAGGGCAAGGTCCAACAGATCCCTCAGCTCAGTCAGCAGCTATGGCCAACATGGCAGGAAAATCCATTCTTGAACAAATCTATTGGATAATAGACACTGGGGCTTCTAATCATATGGCTGCTTCCTTGAAACTTTTATCATCTCTTGTTCCTGTTACTGGCCACACGACAGTTCAACTCCCAAATGGTGATAGTACTAAGATTACACACATTGGTTCTTGTCCTATATTCCTTAATCAATCCATTAAAAATGTGCTCTATGTCCCTGAATTCAAATTTAATTTGTTGTCTGTTTCAAAGTATACTAGAGATCTGAACTGTTCTGTTACTTTCTATCCTGATTTTTGCCTATTTCAGGACCTCTACAGTGGCATGATGAAGGGGATTGGTAAGCAAAAGGGTGGCCTTTACATCCTCAATCCTTCAACACCTGCTGCTGCTTCCACTCCTCAGTGCCTTTCTTCTACAGTTCAGACACAGTCACAGCCCAACATTCTATGGCATCAAAGACTTGGTCATGCCCCTTTCACCACCTTGCAGAAAATCCCAACTATAAAAAATTTGTTTACCAGTTCAAAGTCTTGTATTTGTCATGTATGCCCATTAGCTAAACAAACCAGATTTCCTTTTCCCATTAGTACCACAAAATCTGTTAGGCCTTTTGATCTTGTTCATATGGATGTGTGGGGTCCATATAGGGTAAGTACTTATAATGGCCATAGATACTTTCTCACCCTTGTTGATTACTATTCTCGAATAACATGGACTTTCCTTTTGAGATTGAAAAGTGATGTATATGTTGTCTTGCAAGATTTTATTCAACTTGTTGCCACACAGTTTGGTGTTTCTATTAAAGTTCTTAGATCTGATAATGGTTTTGAGTTCCTGAATGTTCTTTGTCTTAACCTGTTTAAATCAAAAGGAATTGTGCATCAAAGTAGTTGTGTCCACACTCCACAACAAAATGGAGTTGTGGAAAAGAAACATAGACACCTCCTTGAGGTCAGTAGAGCTTTAAGATTCCAAGCTCATATTCCTCTCAAATTCTGGGGGGAGTGTCTCCTCACTGCATCCTACATTATTAATAGGTTACCTAGTCCTATTCTCCATGGTAAATATCCCTATGAGTTGTTTCACTCTAAACCACCATCTGTTGATCACATCAGAGTTCTAGGTTGCCTTTGTTATGCTACTAAGACAAATTCTTCTGACAAATTTTCCCCTAAATCCATTCCTGGTGTTTTCATGGGTTATCCCTCTACACAAAAGGGCTATAAGGTCTATGATGTTGCTACTGCTAAACTGTTTGTTAGTAGGGATGTGTCTTTCAAGGAAAACATTTTTCCCTTCACCTTTCCTATGTCTCATTTTCTCTATTCTTCTGTTCCAACATCAACTCAGTGTTTTGCTGATTTTCCACCTGCTCCTCCTATCCCTCCTCCTTCCTCCTCACTTCCTACCTCACCACCTGCTTCTTCCTCTCCTTCTCCCTCTTCTTCATCCTCACCTCTTCCTGTTGTGTCTTCTCCCCTTCCTTCTACACCTTCTCCCACTCATACTCCTCCTAGAAGGTCAGGCAGACCCACTAGACCTCCTATTTGGTTAACTGATTATGCTCATCCACCACTTCCTTCCTCTTCTCCTCACTCTATTGCCCACTCTGTCTCTTATTCTCACCTTCCCCCTAAATATCAATGCTTTCTTGCCTCTTTCTCTTCTGACACTGAACCTTCCACCTATTCTCAAGCCATTAAAGATGATAGATGGGTCAAGGCTATGCAGCTTGAGATTGAGGCCCTTGAGCAGAATCATACTTGGGAGGTTGTAGATTTACCTCCTGGTCACACTCCTATTGAGTGTAAGTGGGTTTTCAAGATTAAATACCATGCTGATGGTTCAGTTGAGAGGTTCAAAGCCAGGCTTGTGGCTAAGGGATACACTCAGCAGGAGGGTCTTGACTTTCATGATACCTTTTCCCCAGTTGCTAAGCTTACTACTGTTAGAGCTGTTATTACTACTGCTGCCCTTAAGCACTGGCCTATTTACCAAATGGATGTTCACAATGCCTTCCTCAATGGTGATCTTGAGGAAGAAATCTATATGTCTCTACCTCAGGGTTTTAGTAGCCAAGGGGGGACTAAGGTGTGTAGGCTACTAAAATCTCTCTATGGACTGAAGCAGGCTTCCAGACAATGGAACCTCAAACTCACTCAGGCCCTCCTTTCTTCTGGTTTTCAACAAAGTAAGCATGATTACTCCCTATTCACTAGGAGAATCCACAATAAGTTTGTACTTATACTTGTGTATGTAGATGATCTACTGGTCACAGGAAATGACCTGATAGAAATTCAGAATTCCAAAGAAGCACTACACTAAAAATTCAAACTTAAGGATTTAGGTGAACTGAGGTATTTCTTGGGGATAGAGTTTGCTAGATCAAAGGAGGGCATACTAAGGTCACAGAGAAAATATGCCCTTGAAATGATTTCTGAAGTTGGCCTATCAGGTTCCAAACATAAGGAGACACCCATGGAACAGAACCTCAAACTTACCAGTCTTGAATTTGATGAGATTGTGAAAGCCAATGTCACAGATGTAGTGTTAGAAGACCAAAGGAAACTTTAAGATGATGCATTAGAAGACAGGGGGAGTTACCAAAAACTTGTTGGGAAACTTCTATATCTTACAATTACCAGACCTGACATCTCATATGCAGTACAATGTCTAAGTCAATTCATGCATGCACCTAAGAAATCTCACTATGAAGCAGCCTTGCACCTAGTCAAATATATAAAGAAGCAACCGGGACTTGGTCTGCTAATGTCAAGTAGTAGTGGAGATTATGTGCAGGCCTTTTGTGACTCAGACTGGGCAGCCTGCCCAATGTCAAGGAAGTTTGTCACTGGATATTGTATCAAGTTGGGATCATCTCTAATTTCCTGGAAAGCTAAGAAACAAACCACCATATCTAGAAGCTCAGCTGAAGCTGAGTATAGAAGCATGGCACAAACTGTAGCTGAATTAGTGTGGTTGACTGGGCTGTTGAAAGAAATACAGGTGCATTTGACATTGTCTGTTGATCTGTTTTGTGACAACAAGGCAACATTACAAATTGCATCCAATCCCATGTATCACGAGAGGACCAAACACATCGAAATTGATTGTCACTTCATAAGGGAAAGACTACAAGAAGGCCTCATCAAAACAAGTCATATCTCAACACAGAACCAACCAGCAGATTTATTCACCAAAGCATTAAGTCATCAGCATCATGGCTACCTACTTGGCAAGTTAGGAATGAAAAACATATTTCATTCTCAACTTGAAGGGGAGTGTAGAAATGTAGATAAAGGATAGAGTAAACTCAGTTGTACACAGTGTTGTTTTTGTTGTACCAGATCAGGTAGGAGTTAGTTAGTTAATGAGTTGTACAAATAACTGAATTAGGGATGAGTTTGTTAGATTAGATATTTTTATATATACAGCTGTAATCTTCAGATTGTAATTTTGAGTTAGTTAAAACATTTTCCCATTCTCTCTCTTCTCTCTAACTGACTCCTCTCTCTTCCTTCTTCCATTGATGAACCTCCATTGTAGGTTCTTAAGCTTCCATGGTTGAATTCGAGCTGGTTTTAACAGTATTTTAGTTTTTTTCAAATAAATTGTCCAAAGATCCAAACATGACAAATTCAGCCTCTTGTCTTGCTGCATCCATGCATGGACTAGAAGGGTCTTTATGCAAAGCCAATGGCAAATATGTGTTGTCACCTAAACCTACTTTGTCCATTGTTATCTTCATGTAATCCATCACTTCTTCAGAGTAATTTCCCAGAATCTGCACTATTTTCGCCGTCATTAATTTGGTGCACATTTGTGAAATTGGAGGCTTTGCGCATGCAAAATCTATCAAGAAAACTCTTTGTGACGAATGCCTTAGAAGGAAACGCCTCATGAAAATTAGTGAAAGTAACGCCCAGAAGAATAGCAAACATCTTGGTACGTAAGAGAGAATTAAGATGATTTCTTTAATTAATTTACGGGATACTGAAGGAGGAGCTATGCTCGATGATATATATAGGGAAGTGTGAATATAAAAAAATTTAAGGGGTAAAAATTATTAAAAGATAAAATTTATTTTACTACTAGATCTGATGTTTCTTCAAAAGTATCAATTTATTTATTCGAAAATTATTACTTTTTACTACCATATTAGTCTTTTTGTGGTTTAAACTACTTTGTGGTCACTCATTTCTTGTCGGCAATTTTTAGAATTCTAAAGCGCCTTAAAAACCACACACCACTGGAAATGTATTCTTTACCCATTAAAGGAAAATAAAATAGTTAAAATTTCAAGCACAATATATATTATGCTTCTATCAGAAGACAAATATCTAGATTATGGTAATAATTAAGTATCATTATTATTATTTATTTATTTTTGACAATTAAAGCAGCTTGTTTTAATCACCAGTAAAGAATTACAAAACCAAGGCCAACTAACCAGTTGTGCTTCTAATTAATCAGAACCCAACATCCCTTTCTCCCATGCCAGGAGCCTATTTCCCAATCAAACCTATTCAAACAAACATCCTATTTACAGAGTAGTAACGAAAGCAAAAGGCTGGCTATTATTTCCAACTTTGGTGCACACAACAACCTTCAAGTCATGAATGATTTCCTCTTTGTTGGTGCTTCTTCTGATATAATAATTTAAGTATCTTAAGTGATCACAATTCTAATTGATATGTTATTATGGTGGGGATTTTGCTATTTATCCAAAATGCATGCAAGCATAGCAAACTAATATTGATCTGCAGCTAATACATTAAATAAAGTAATGATATGCAAATTAAAACACTGTATACATAATCCAGTAGCTTTTGTTTGGTTAATTAACTGCTATACAGACATAAACACTTAGCACTTTAGTGATGTTGTTGAGTTTAAGTGCGAATTGAAGAATACTTGCACAATCATGTCATTGAAAAATCAGTTACATGTAACAATTTGCAATATTAAGCATGGACTGATCATAATCTAAAACAATACTCCCCTGTATATAAGTAACTTATTGTACTCGATTGAGTTGCAATAATGATAATAACCTTTGACTCTGTCAATATATTGACCTTAATTTCAGGTTATGGGACCACATTGAAGAGACATTGTACCTCAATACATTTTGTTACTTTCAACTGTCGTGTGTGTCACAGTACTGTGCATGTGAAATTAATTGTAACTTCTGCCACAAAATTTTTACTATGTGTCTCACACAGCTACATTAGTTGTGTGAGGCTCTTTTTTGTGAGACAAAAAAGGTGGATTCACATCTTACACTTTTGAGTTCACATATTTTAGGTTCAATTTTTTATCTTACAAAAAGGAGTGTCACACAACTAAAGTCGGTTGTGTGAGGCACATATTAAGTAGGCGTTTGGCCATGAAAACCTAATGTTTTTTACTTTATTTGGTATTTTGGAGTGGAGTTAAAGTTGGAGTTAAAGATGGAGTTGTGTTTGGTTATAGATTTTGCAAAGAATATTTGGTTGTTTGAATATATTGAAAGTGAAAAATAAGTTTTGGTTGTTTTCCAAATTCTAAATACAACTTCAAGTTGTATTTGGAATTTTTATGGCTAAACACCATAAAGTGAAAAGATATTCAGGAAAAAAGTGAATAATTCTCATGGACAAACGGGCCCTAAAACTTTTCCTCCTGTCAAATTCTGTTACATTTATGAGGGTACTGTTCCAACGATACAAAGACTTGGAATCCGTGACTTTTGTAGCACAAAAAAAAAGTTGAACCAAACTAGTACAAAAAAAAACGTTAATAGGTTTCACGCACGAATTTCGTGCGTGAAAGGACCAAACTGCAAAAATGCACTTCACGAAATTCGTGCGTGAAGGAGGCTTTGGTCCAAATTAATGTTTTTGACCCAAATAATGATGGATGTTTCGTCGTTCCTGACAAAGCTCAAACTAGATTGGAAGAAGTGCCAAGGTTGAATATTGGAATTGGACTTGGCATCAAAAGTTGCGAAAAGCCAAAAAAAAATTCTATAACGCAGTAAAATACTGCACTATAGAAACAGTACCAAAAAAAAAAATTGGCCAACTTTATTTTTTGCAACACTTAGTGTTTTTTACCATACTTTGACCAATGATTAGTCGTGTGTCAAGACTCCGAAACGTCAATATTTTATATAGAACCTAATATTTTTTTCTGCGTACAATAATGTAGGCCCAATACATCAAGGATACGTAGACGTTCGGATCGTCATTTTAGGGGTTGAAAAGGTGCCCGAAGTAAGTTTGTTTGAAAAAACTTAGTGTTTTTTCCATACTTTGACCAACGATTAGTCGTGTGTCAAGACTCCGAAACGTCAATATTTTATATAGAACCTGATATTTTTTTCTGCGTACAATAATGTAGGCCCAATACATCAAGGATACTTGGACGTTCGGATCGTCATTTTAGGGGTTGAAAAGGTGCCCGAAGTAGGTTTTGTTTGAAAAAACTTAGTGTTTTTTTCATACTTTGACCAATGATTAGTCGTGTGTCAAGACTCCGAAACGTCAATATTTTATATATAACCTGATATTTTTCTGCGTACAATAATGTAGGCCCAATACATCAAGGATACATAGACGTTCGGATCGTCATTTTAGGGGTTGAAAAGGTGCCTGAAGTAAGTTTTGTTTGAAAAAACTTAGTGTTTTTTTTCATACTTTGACCAACGATTAGTCGTGTGTCAAGACTCAGAAACGTCATACTTTGACCAACGATTATTGCATTATAGAAAAAAAAATTAGTACTGTTTCTATAATGCAGTATTTTACTACGTTATAGAATATATTTTTTTTGGTACTGTTTCTATAACGCAGTATTTTACTGCATTATAGAAAAAAAATTGCTTCTATAACGCAGTAAAATACTAGGCTAAAGCAGTTAACGGCTCCGTCTCCGTGACCTGCTTTAGCGCAATAAATTACTGTGCTAAAGGTAGTTTTGTAACTTTTTTTTTGTTGGGGTATTTTGGTTCAAAGTGATTTTTTGGGGGCATTTTGGTTCCGGACTCTAATAATAGATAGTGTCAAGCCCGTTTGCACGTATCACAATTCGTCCTAAATTATTTCTTGATTAGACCAACCATTACCAGAGTTCAATTATTCATGAGTAAATTTAATGGATTCAGCCACCTTGACGCACAAACGACAATCCGTTCGATGCCTACAACTTGCAAATCATGATTTCCATCATAGTGAGAAAGAAGCATAAGAAACTGACTTTGACCAAAGCCTCCTTCACGCACGAATTTCGTGCGTGAAAGGCCCTAAGTGCATTTTTGCAGTTTGGTCCTTTCACGCACGAAATTCGTGCGTGAAACCTATTAATGTTTTTTTTTTATACTAGTTTGGTTCAATTTTTTTTTGTGCTACAAAAATCGCGAATTCCAAAGACTTGTCATTGAAACAGCTGTCTGAGGAACTAAAATGAGAGAGAAATATCTTCAAAGTATGGACGGGGAGGGGAGCTGCATGAATACGATCTTTAACAGCAATGGGAGATGTCCTAATAGTATGGGGTACACCAAAGCCAATGTTTTTAGTAAAGGCAAAATACATCAAAACACCTTTAAATTATACCCAAAATATCGATATCACACCTAAACTATACGAGCGACCTATTACACACCTTAACATCTTAAAAGTGAATTTAAGACCACCCTGCAAGGTATTATATCACTTTCACAGCGTGTGATGTTCCACACGTGTATGTCGCGTCAGCGCCACGTGAAAATAAAATAAATTTTATTATTTTCAGTACTTTTTCTTTTTTCTTTTTAATTTGCACTATTTTCTTTTTCCTTCTTCTCCATTTCACCCCTACCCCGCGCCCCACCCCGACCCCCGACTCCCCAAGCCCTTCATGCTTCACTGCTGAAGAGATTTGCTATGTGCTTCACAGATTTGCTATGTACTTTTAACCAGCGTATTGTTTTGCTCCTTTTCTCCCATCTGTACTTTCCTTTTCAACCTTCCATTAAAGAAAGCTCCAAGAAATGGAGCTTCCCTTTGGGAAATACTCCACTTCAGCTCAAAGATTTGTACTTTTAGTTTTAGCAGTTGCAGTTCTTGGTCTTATCCCTCTTTACCACCCATTTAATTTTTACCCAGCAGATTTAGTAACCCGAAATCCATCTGAAATTTCACCCACATACCATGCTGAAGAGCAGAACATAGACATTAAAGAACCAGAAAAATGTGATATTTTCAGTGGAAAATGGGTTTGGAATCCGGATGCTCCATATTATACAAATATCAACGTTACATCAATGGAAATTTCACAAGTATACCAATGGAGGATTGTTGCTTTGGTGGTGGAGTTTGATCGGGATGGGGGAGGAGAACGGCGGTGGGGAGGGAGGGGGGAGGGTGGTGTTGGTGAAATGAAGAAAAAGGGTTTGGGGGTATAGGGTGGCGTGAAGGTAGAGGAGAAGGGAGGGCGGGGTGGCAGTGGTGGTGGCGGTGGTTTGAAGTTGGAAGAGATGGGGGTGGCGGGGGTGGGGTTGTGGGGGGGGAGGGCAGTGGTGGTGGAGGAATAATTTAAAAAAAAAATATTTTAATTTTGACTTCACTTGCCTATTTTTGAATTATAAATTTTATTTATGTCACATCAGCTCTGGAGGGGTAAAAATATCACTTTTAAATATATTAGGTGTGTAATGGATCGCCAGGATAATTTTTGATGCATTTTGCCTTTTAGTAAAGAAACATTTTAATACATGTTGCTCTTGCTTTCATATATATTTGGAGATTTTTTATTCATGACCATGCCTCTTAATTAGTTGTTGGAAGATGAAGTGATATCAATTATATTGCTTACTTGTGCAGCTATATTAAATACTTAGGTAAATCTCACCTTCACACTACCAAATAGTAACGCCGAAGTGTGTTTGGCGCGGTGACGGTCAAATTTTCTTTTTTAGTATAAAAGATTGGAAATATTAGTAATAGTTAATACGTAACACAACAAAATACAGGAGGGGATCCAACAAAATGAGAAGTATGCATGGTCATAGTCAGTCTTGGAGTGGTTCTTCTAGCCAGTTCTTACGGTCCATCACAGCTAGACAATATTGATGTTTTCCTTTTTTGTTAGAAGCAACAAATATTCGTGTATGTATCTATTGTTTCTCCTGTCCCCGATTGATGCTGATGAAATTTATTGTGATACGTACTAGGACTATGATTTGCTTGTGCTACCGCCATCTCATGCACATTCAAAGGACTCTCCTCATGTTTTTCTGCTCTCGTACTAAGTTAATTGGAGGAAATTATATTCACGATTAATTCCACTTCTTCGGAGAAAATAGTATTATAAAACCCCCCTTGTATTTTATTTATCAGATTTCCCGAATAGTTTTTGCCGATATCTTAAAGGAGTCATAATTTGAAAACATTTTTGTAATAGGCCATAAAACATATCTCCTTGTTGGTAGGAGTTGCACAAATTCGTATCTAAATCCTCCTTATTCACTCATCTTCTTCATTGATCGATCTACAGTTATCTCAGTTGTTTTTTCAGTTCGAACCAAGTTGTGCATTGTGCTTTTGTGTGGACTATATAAAGTTTTAGTGATATCAGAACACTGTCTTGTTAGATCATTAGATGTGATATTCAGTATAGTATGGTTAAACTTATATATGAGTTTCTCAATTTCTTGAAGAAGATTTTTTTTTTTTTTTTTTCTGCTTGCCAAGTTAAAAAAAAAAATCAAAGCATCTGCCCCTTCTTTCGTTTCTTTCACTATATATGAAATGAAAATATATACACTAAAACTTATGTTATGACAAGTTTTGAAAAGGCAATTTGGTTTTCAGATATTGGTATAGTTCTCTGCAGATCTTCTCTAATTTATTTGACTCAAGTTTTGGGAAAAAAGTAGGTAGTTTTTTCTCTTTTTTATGAGGCGGTCATGCAGATTATTATATATCTGTGTTCTTCTTCTAAGCATTTGATTCGACACTGTCAAAGAAAATTTTTGGGGCAGCGGTGTTCTTGTGTTTGTTCGACTGATACGTTGTAAATTATCAACCGAAAGAAACAAAGGAAACGCTTTTGTTGGCGAGGCCGAATGGTGCCACCGTATCAGCAAAGCCTCTTTTATAAGCTTTTATCCATTGCCAGATTAGATATAATTGGTACATGGAGATATTTTAATTAAATTTAGTGTTTAAATATAACTTTGTCTATGAAATTGTGACATTGAACCGTGGTAATTTAATTGAGGAACTAACTGATGTACCATAAGGGAGTTAGTTGCTTGGAATAATTCTATCTTAATGCAATTTAGACTTTACAAGCAATTAAGTTAACATTATTTTTGAGTTAAAATGAATATTGTGGGTTATTGAAATTCTGGGCCATTCAGAATATTTGCTTCGGCCATTAAGGAGGTGAAATCTCATGTTTAATGTATTGTGCAACCCGATTTGCATGAGTTTGATTTCAGTGTTTGTAATTTAATCCCTACACTATGAGATAATTATAATGTTCCTCCTATATGCATATTCAGATTTCTTTTTGAATATTTGTTTAAGTTTATGCAGTTTCCTTAAGTATTATTTTGGTTTAATTGTTAATCTCTATTTATAGTTTTTGTCGAGATTGATTTCTTCGGACTTAAACAAGATAAATTGGAGGACAAATGTCATGAAAATTTTCTAGATTTATTAAGGTTTTAGGAGTAGCCCAAGCATCCTAAAATCATGAAGTATTGAGTTTAAAGAATTTCATATGGAATATGACATTAAAACTTGATGTGTCAATGTCAAGAAATTTTTCATTAAATATAAAGAAATAGGAATTTCCCAACAGATTCCAAAACTATAAGGTATTAGGTTGTGATGAATTTCATCTGGAATGACATTGAATTAACGGACTAATGTCATGAAATTTTCTTAAAAATAAGATTTTAGGATTGCTAACGCATCCTAAAGCTATAAGGTATTAGATTTTGAAAATTTCATATGGAGTATGACATTAAGCAATATCATTAATACCAAATTTACGTATCTACAAATTTGAGAGTGGCCAAAGCATCTTAAATTTGATAGTCAAGATGTGTCAACCATATAATGGTATCGTATTAATATTGCGATCAATTTATTAGGTAATTAGCCGGTTGCTCAAAGGTACAATTAATATGAGGGAATTGATTGGGCTAGAATGAAACATTTAAATATTAAGAACGAATTTTTCCGGTCACCCAAAGGTGCGGTAATGTTCGAAGGGTTCTTGTATTTAGATTGTTTCAGTTCTATAGTTAGTAAATTTCGTGCGACTTGCAAACTTCTGCCCAAAGGTGATGTTGGAAGTATATGTATGATGTTAGCCCTATAAAGTGTGTTTACTTGATTTATGTTGACTATTTTGATGCGTATATTATTGTGTCTTTATATTTTTTAAGGACTCATGGATTAGTGGGAGTTCCTTATACAGTTATTTTGAGGAATAAGAATGTAAACCATTATAGCTGCTTGACATATTTTTTGCTATTTTCCGCTGCGTATAAAAATAAATAGTTATTTATACTAGGAATGTTACTCAAGAGTTTTTTGTTCAAATTCTAATACCTTAACTATTATGTTGTGTGCTACTTGTTTCAAATTGAATAGATTAGTCTAGTTTGTTACAAAAGTAACCTCTATTAGATAAAATTTATTTGTTTGGACATTTGAGCATATTTTATCTATGCGAAATAATTTTCCCAAGGGAAGATTATTTTGGCTAGATTATGGATAGTCGTGAATATGTGATACATTTAGTAATATCATGTTGGTAATGTGTCGGTCCAAAGAAAGACATGTTACTAGGCCGTTTTGTAGTCAATATTAATGAACTATGTATAAGAGTACCACTTACAAATTATTATTTATGTCCAAAGACTAAATAATAATGGTGTGTTGGTGATAGTCCCAAGTGCATTCGTGTTTTGATAATTGTCAAACTGTTTCAGAAGCAAATAGAGACCTGGTTTGTAATATGCTCTCTGTGCACCTTGCACTGTCGGCAGAGACAGCTGTAAAGCCAAGTCACTTGCTGCATACAAGTACAACTGTGAGTTGGCCCATGCTTTAGGTCAAAATTGAAGAGTGGTCTCTATTCACCTCATATGCTCCCACTATATATACAACATGATGGCAACATATTGAGTAGACTTAAAAAACCTAATCAAAATCGAGCAAATCTTTGCCATTACAAGTTCTCAAGTTCTCT
Organism: Lycium barbarum; assembly: GCF_019175385.1. Lineage (NCBI taxonomy): Eukaryota > Viridiplantae > Streptophyta > Magnoliopsida > Solanales > Solanaceae > Lycium > Lycium barbarum. The sequence continues at coordinate 26,986,158 of NC_083345.1, read as the reverse complement.
TAAGAACAAGTCACTTGCAAAACTGAAGAACCTGATCCAGACACAGATTTAGTCTAAGTTCTTTATGTTGTTGTAAGTCTTTGTTCGTTTGTGCTTAAACTGTAAACCTACTTTTCTTGTTTAGAAGTTGTTTGTAGGTGTTTTTAAATTCTCAAAGTGTGCTTGTTTGAAGTGTGTTTTCACAAGCTTTTGAGTGGTACACTAGGCTAGAGTTAGTCTAGGTGTATTAGTGGTCCTTATCTAGAGTTAGCTAAGTTGAGCTGTTTGCAATCGGTGTATTGCAAAGGTGGAGGGACTATGGGGATTAGTTCCTAGGTTGCATAAGCGCTATTGTAAGGGTGAGGGATTACGGGAGTTAGTTCCTAGCTTACGATAGGATTGTAACCTGAAGTTGCTCGTGTAGTGGAGTTGAAATCCTACTGGGGTAGGTCGTGATTTTTAATTCCTTGAGCAAGGAGTTTTCCACAGTAAAAATCATGCCTTCTTTACTTACTGCACTGCATAAGGGAACTGGTACACAACCAGGTCCCTCATACATTATTTGGTGGACACACAACCTCTAACAGTTAGGTATCTTGAGACGAGCCCTTTTTTGGATATATATGTGTTTGGAATATGTATATTCGAAGTTCGTCGAAACTAAAGCATATATACATTAGATTAGAGTTCACAACCTTCTTGTGTCAATAGAGCATATTAGTACAAACTCTATTATTGCGGATCCGCTCATGAAAGGTTGCAACCTAAATTTTTTTTTATGAGACTGTAGCTTATATAGATATCCTTGGACTCTTTGATGAGCCACTTCAGTGGGAGTTTGTCGTTTTATTTATGTTTTTGACATGTACAAGTATATTTTCTGTACAGATTAAAGTTTTATGAAATTTATGAATTTTGAGTGATTATTGAAAACTCTGAAAATAAAGTTATTGACTTTCTATTGCGGTTTTGCATAAGGTATAAGAAAGTGATTTTGGAACTATTCAAGTCAAGGTAGGACCAGTTGGAAATAGACATGACTTAGATCATTTTACATGTAATTTCCGGGGTTAATCTATGTCATTGGTATTTACTAATGTATGTGACCATTGATGGGTTTAGTTACGAATATATGTTACTAAAACCGCTTTGATCCTATATTGGTATTACCGATGGACGAGATTGTTTGAGATATCTCAATTAAGATAGCAAAAGTTTGTGCACACTAAAAATTTATCTATGTATTGTTATTCAAAAATATATGTGGTCCAAGTGGGAGATTGTTAGTAAATTTCTATTTATGGACTCACATATTAATATATTTATACATAGATATGCTATCATTAAAGGAAGTTGATGATCTAATAAATTATTAAAATATTTGGACTTATAAAGTAAATATCAATTAATATGGGGGTTATTTTAAATAAGTAGAAACCTATTGGTTTTTTCTTGATGTTTGATGGAGACTTATTGAAAAGGTACCGTTTAAACCTGAAAAGGCACCTAAACGGATTATATAAGGATATGGTCCTTAAGTCAGATACAATGCCTCTTTTCTTTTCTATCCCATCTCTGAGAAGAAACAATAAAGAGCAGTATCTAGACTTAGAAGATCCTACTTCCTCCGGTCAATTCTTGCAATGGAACAAGGTTAGTGCCTTACTAATCTTCTAGATTTATATTTATGTCTAATGATTTACTTGCGATCTTGTGTGGACTGTATAAAGTTTTCCAACATAATTCACTAAGTACGAGTTTAGAATCTTCATTGACTTATAACTATATTAAAATAGTGGGAAAAATGGAAAACAGCAATTGAAAAGTTAGCTTAATAAAGAAAAATCAAATCAAGGTATAAAGTTTGTATAATTTAATGATTTGAATTCATGAAGGTTAATTACTGTACAGTGCCATTCCACTCTCCAGAATCTTATTGATAAGATGACTGTTATACCCTATTTTAACCTAAGTCAAAATAGTTTATAATATTCCGGTAATTCCGGGGTTATTTAAAGTTGGGAGTCGCCACCTAATTATTTTACGGTGAATTAAGCACCTAAAGTTAATTAAAGTTATTTTTAAAGTTAACTATGTTTTAAATCTACGAAACCAGAATTCTAGGTACGGGTTCAACTAACCTAAAGGGAAGGTATTAGGCATCCTCTAAATTCCATTAATAATGGTTAATCCGACCGAACTCAAATTTAATTAGGCTAAGAATGTGGATGTAATATTTTATAGTAATAAAAAAAATTATATAAGTATTGCTAAAGTTATGGAATGATATATAAGAATGCTATTTTAAAAAAAGATGGGTAGTAAATAACAATTTGCCTAAAAGAGTTTAGCTGCAAATAAACTGGGAGAAATGCGGAATGTATAACGTTTTGTAAATATTTGGAGAAAATGAGTTATGCTAACTAAAAAAAGAGTCATCGTAACATTAATTTCGGTAAATTTTAAAGTTTTACATTATTAAAATATGACGAAATCGTCGGAAATTGGGGGGGGGGGGGGGGGGGGGGGATTTTAATGTCTAAAAATGATCCAAGCCTTTACTATTTAAGACGTTATGAAATCAACATGATTTATTTGAAAGGTACGATTATTATTTAACTTTTGGCATCCTTTTAGGAAATCATCTTGTTTAGCCCAAAATGTTTGTAGATGTTAACATTTTACCATTCTAAGTTTCAAATGGTCCTACTTAATCTCCCAAAACTATAATTCCTACGAACCCCGCTAGGATTTGTCTAAGCTAAGAAAATCACAATAAGATAAAATGTTAGACAATCCACACAAGTTAAATACACGAAAGGAATAGAATAGGGGAAGCAAATGTAACTAAATAGGCTTAACCCATTTGAACGCTGCTGCAATCGTTTCTTTCGCCATGTGGGATTTGGCCCAAGAATCTTTCTGTGCAGCAGATTGGGATGACTCGAGAGGGTTTTGTTGGGCTTTAGCCCAACATCGGATGCGGAAGAGGACGGGTCCGAGGGGACTCGTATGCGAATGGTCATGCATAAAACAAAAGAAAAAGATTAGTATGAGTCTAAATACTCGGTGATGCAAAATATCATAACTCAAAGAAGGAAGAGTAGTGAACTCAAATATGCTTTGTATACAGGGGAGAAAACACAGTAAAACAACAGTAGATGAAAAAAGGACACAGTCTTTGAGGTATAAATGAAAGCCACAGTAAAAACAACAACGGCAGTTGAAAGCAACGAGAAACAAAACATGGAAAGTAAGTAACAAAACTGGATAACAATTCTTACTACACCTACTATTTATAACATCACTCTTTTTAACATTAAAACTCCGAAATCTCTGGTAGACTAGGATTCAAACTGACCATAAGATTAATTCCTTGTTATCCTACACATGATAGGTTACGAACCGGAAATAATTCTTACTGCACCTACTAGTTTGATAGTCGAGTTGACTGTTTCACATGAATCCAAACAATATGCCAAAAGAATCAACAAGTAAAGGGAGGATGGGTAAAGGTAATGAGCTAAATTTTAAGCCAGAAGTAGATCAAAAATAGGGAAGCACGAACAAAAAAAAGGTATTGAATGGAACAGGGACTAATCAGTTTGAAGATCATATGTCACTTAATCTCAACTGGGCATAGATTTAGGTTCAGATAGACTTATACAACCTATGTACAGCTTATCATCAAGTCTTAATAATATGAACATATAAAGGGAACTAAATATTTTGAAGCAAACATCATTTTTAGTTGAGGTTGAAAATATGCTCACTGCCAATTCTTTCATGGAGCAAAAATACTGAATCATAATTAAAGAAGTCAAAGAAGAATCTGACGAGTAATCGAACAAGAAGACAATTAAAATCTTCAGCCCATAATACAAAATTATGTCTTGACGAAACGTTTCAAACAGAACTGAAGCTAATTACACAATAAAGTCTAAATCTTAAAGCTTAGGTGGTGGTAGCTTTGGTATAAATCCGCTAATCATATAACTAACGAACTAACTCACACTCGGATCTGGACAGTGAACTGCTCAACAAAAAAGAAACCAAACTGGGTTTGACTATGTTATGCACTCTTCTTGAATGACTTATACGATAACCGAGTTTAGATTCAAACAGGACATTCATGACCCTATTAATATTATTCGAACAAACACAAAATAGGACCAGATCATCCACGAAACAACATATGCATACTAAACTCAAACCAAACATGAACTAAACCAACAACCGACATGTCGATACAGCTAAACAAGAATTAAAACGTGCATAAACATGCCTGAACTAGCAATTAACACATAAAATTAACTAAACCTGGCACACATAACCATCAAGCAGGTCGAATTCTAAAGAAACTAGAAGGAAGGAAAATCACCTTTGTCGGGTGCAGTGAACGGGGTGTCGAGTCTCCGATATATCCTCGACTCCAAAGTAAAAGCCGAATTTATAAAAATGAATAATTTAACACTCCAAATGAGTGTTTTTCCGATATAGTGATAGAAATATGAATGCTTCAAGAGGGGTTAGGTATTTAGAAAACTCAAATCCGAATTGATTTCAAGATATAACAGAATTGATAAAACCACTTAATACTCCAAACGAGTATTCAAAAAATGTCGATATTGTAAGAGTGGTTCCGCGGCTCAAGAACTGTCCTTTCATGGATGATGAAAACGAATATTTATAGGCTGATTTAGGGTTTTCTAGGTTCGCCAATTGGGCGGGGTTTTGTGCAACGTTCGGATTTTTTATGTCCTTTCCCTTACTCGATCAGAACCAGAGAAATGGACAAAACCCATTTAAAACTTGTACTTGAGAAAATCAAAGAATCTGATAAAGAAAGATTTTCCTTCATAAATGGACAAAAGCATTTAAAGTTGTTGCCGATCGCAAACAGAGGAACAGCGAAAGAAAATAAAATCTAACCCCCAATCGTTGAAATTCTGAGGGGAAAGGACCGGCCATTAACTCCTTTTCCTCAAATGGCCATGTATGGCCTATTTTTTTGCGAAAGAGTTCTGTGGTTTTGTCAAGTTTGTTGAAGAAGACAGAGAGTAGGAAAGAGAAGGGAGTATGCGTTGTGCGTATTGCACGAAAGTGGAGGGCACAGATCTGTGATGTTGAAAGAGAACATGGTGGTTTGTCTGAAAATGGATGAGGGAGAGAGAGGAGAGAAGAGGGCTGTGTTTGTTTTGATTAGGGTTCGTTTAGGTGGTGGTGAAGAAAACGAAAATGGGCTGGGTCGGGTCGGTTTGGATGTGGGCTGGTGAGTTGAAAATGTGGGCTAGTCGGGTAATGGGCTGCTAATTTGGCCGAAAAATGGGCTATCTCATGGCTATGTGCTTGGTCTTCTCCATATTCTAATCCAATTCCTCATGTTTCTTTATAGAAATTTATAACTTGGAAAGCATATGTAACAATCACACAATTAGTAATTAATAGTAATAAGGATACAATTCAATTTTACTAATTTACTAATAATAGCAAAACTATAAATATATAGATAATGTAATAATAGAGTAAGAAATATTAACTAGCTTAACTTTATGATTAACAAGCAATAAATAGGTAATAATGTGAGGGTGATATTAAAATAGCAATTATAATAAAGTGGCGATACTTATAAATAATAGCAGCAATAGTAATAACATAGTAGTGATTAGTGAATAAAAGTATTTAGATTAACAATAAAATTAGAAGCCCAAGGAAATAAATTGGAATAAAGGAGGGACAAAATTGGATGTCAACAATGACATCAATGATTCTAGTAGGCCTGATATTTGTATATGGATAATCAATTGTGATGGCAAGTTTACATGTGCTTCTGCCAGGGAACTTACCAGAAAAAGAAAAGAAAAATATTAATGATACTTCCAAAAATCTTTGGTATAGAACTTCACCTTTCAAAGTTGCTTTCCTAAATTGGAGAGTTATGAAGAAGAAGCTACAAAGTTTGTTCAGAATGTATTCCAAATGTAACTGTTGTTCAAACCCTTTATCTGAAACCTTGAATCACCTATTTGTTCTTAGTGATGTTGTCAAAAGAGTGTGGCAATACTTTGAAAATCCTCTTGGTATCAAACTCTCTAATGTGAATGTTAATCTTGTATGGAGCTAGTGGGTTGTTGGTGATGCCAATCCTTTACATAAAGCTATCACTAAGATACTCCCCATGATTATCAACTGGGAGCTGTGAAAAATGGGAGGTACAAGTATGAAGAGATCTTACTATGTTTATAAAATTGTAAATCAAGTTAACTTTTAAGTCAAATCATATTATATAAACACTTTACACAAATTAAACACTTACTTGTCTTGGAGAGATATTTGTTTCATTGTAGATAATTACAAGACTCAAATCAGTAGTTGTCCAGTACATTGGAAGAGATCAAGAACTCAACAATTCAAGATCAACACATATGGTATCTCTTTAATAAGGATGAAGAAGGCAAGAGTAGGAGGGATTATCAGAAACAAGGAAAGCAGGATGATATTAGCAAACTCTTCTCTTTTGAATTTTACAGCAACAATCATGCAGAGATCAAAGCTGCACTGATTGGATTGCAATACAGTTCAACTCTGGTCCTTTATAACACCATCCTTGAGATGGACTCAAAACTCATGGTAGATATGATCAAAGGAGCTAGCACACCTTCTTGGAAGTTCCAACATATGATTGAAGATATTCAAGAATGGCTTAACAAGAATAAGTTTATTGCAAATAAATTCAAGCACACAATTACTTCCTATCCTTATATGAAGTTGTGGAAATTACAATGTTTTTAAAGACAGTTACTCTGGGCAGGACACTGGCAAAACGTTCTGAGGCTCACATGTGGGGCTTAGTTGTTATATCCCGCATTTTTCGCATTCGGATAATTTAAGGTAATTGCGGGAGATTAAGAGCAAGATTATAATTTTGATTTTGTTTGGTGTACAAGTGTTTATAAAAATTTAGAAGTAAAAATAATGAGAAAGGTCAAGGGCATAAAAGGAAATTCGCAATATGACTCGTGGAAAGATGGAGGGAGACGAAGGGCAAATTTGGAAGTCGGAAAAATTGTTTTCAAGAATTGCAAGAACTAGCCAAAATACAAAGTGGGCTTGACATTTTTTTTAAGGGAAAATCATAGGCCCAACCGGCCATATTGATGGGCTAGGCCCAAAATGGAATATATTGTGAAATAAATAAGATGATAAAGTCATATTTATCACATAAGCTCTCTAGAAAATTCAAGAAGTGGAAGAACAAAAGAGAGAACAAACCCTTAGGGCCTTTCGGCCATAGTGGAAATTCCAAAGAAAAATTGATAAAATTCTTCCAAAAATCATTTCCTACCAAGCTAAAGGTTCTTAACAAGGTGGAGTTGTTGTTGGAGCAAGAACAACTCATAATTCTACAAGTTGCCAAAAGATAGGCAAGTGAGAAGTTGAAGAAGAAAGGTGAGTATTGATCTTGTTTTATGAGTTATGCGTGGTTTATATGTGTAGTAGTATGTTAAAATTGATGAAACTCATGAAGGGGAGGAATATGAAGCATGGCCGTATATATATATGTATATATATGTGTGTAGAAAGTATGTTTTAATTATCTTGCCTAGTGTTGGTTGTTATGGTTGTGAATGAAATGTGGAAAATGGAAGTTGAATGATTTTGGAAAGATTGAAGTTGTGTGTAGTTGAAAATGGCCGTGTGTGTATGTTTGATGAATGGATAGTGAGCAAGTCTTAATTGGTATGTCGATCGTCGTGTTGTGGAAGCATAATGAACTTAGTAAAATATTAGTAATTGGAAGTTCGTTTCGGAAGGTTATGTGAATTGAATGTTATGTTCTTGCATGAATGAAATGTCATGATATTAGAATGATGTTTTGGAATGTATATATATGGTTGTTATTGGATTTATAGATGTTGGAAAGTGTTGAAGAAAGTGGTAAATTGATATAATGTATCGTGAGTCGAATATGTGAATTGCTAGGATGATTGTTGATTATGTTAATAGTTTGGCCGGGTTTGAATTCCCGGATTGTGTGTGTCAAGAATTTGGCTATATTGAATGTTGGGAATGGTGTAATTACAGAGGAAATGCTGCCGAAATTTCGGTAGCCAAGTGTTCCCGTAAGATTCTAACTCAAAGTATACTAATGGAAGTTTTGGTAAAAATGACCAATTCGCAGATTTTGACGAGATTGTGACGCGAATTTGGAGTAGCTAAAGGAGCGAAAAGAGGTATGTAAGGTTTCACCCTTCTTTTTATGGCATGTCTTAACTAAAAGAAGTCGGGTACGAGCCTCGGGGACAACCCTAATCCCCGGAATCCGCACCTAAAGTTTTCAACTTTTCGTTCAATTGAATTGAAGTAGAAAGTGTGCAAAATGATGAAGTGACCTTCTAGACCCCTATAACTTGCCTAAGTGGGACCCGATTACCCTAAGACTCATACAAGTAACGCTATGACACGTAATATGGGTAAATTGTATACGCTACCTCATCCGGCTCGAGGTGGGCCCGATACTCTCGGATTTTCCTATAGTCTTGGTTAACGTACTTGAAGTGAATCAAAAGGGGGCCTTTGATCCCGATTCCGTCACCAAGTAATAAGTGCTATGACTGCTCCAACGGGAGTGCCCCTATGATGATAATGATAATGACAATGTCGGGCAAGAGAATGTAGCTATGATAAATACGACCGGAATGACCCTATGACTAAGCCAAGTACCTTACGTAAACATTAAATTAATAAACTAAATTTCTAAATTGTATTTATACCTTTTAGTTATAATCTTATTTTCTAAGATTCCAAAACCTATGACTGTCACCTAAAATGCCTGCGATTTCACTTTTGGTTACTGTAACACTATTCTCCGTTAAAAGTCTCACTTTAAAATACTTGTTCCTTCAAGGTGAGACAAAGCTATCACTAGCATTCCGTACTGTAATCGGAGGTTACCGACCTTACGTCACTCCGATGGATACATGATTTTTCTTGGTTCTCTTGTTTGCTTGCAGGATATATGTATATAAAGCGAGTAAACGTGTATGGATATGTATATATATAAGATAAAGTAATTGTGTATGAGACAGGTATATGCATAAAAGATGAGTAAATATATATGTATGTGTATATGGGGAAAAAGGGAAGGGCCACTGTGATATCACCACCTGATCAGCTGGATTCCATCCTGGACGCGGGATGCCCGGACGCGGGATATGGGATGAGCCGCACGCGGCGTCTGTATATATATATATATAATGTGTGATACATATGTGATGTACTATGTTGGGTCATCGTTGGGGAGGGGGTTGGGAGAGCCGATTGTATTCGGCGTCTGTAAATGTAAATGAAAGATACCGTCTACTGAATTGTACTGTTTTCTGTATACATGAATAAGGGACACCGAGGGGGGGTTGGGAGAGCCGATTGTATTCGGTGTCCGTAAACGTGAGCAAATGATACCGTTACTGAAACGTACTGTTTTATTTCTGTACACGAGAATAAGTAATATAAAGATGTGATTCCTATGCCTATGAAAAGAAACGTTTCAAAGACGAAAAGACAAGCCTACATGACAGCAGGCCTAAAGAGGGGCCTTCCTATGTACAGGTTACGTTCTTGCCTCGTTATACGCCCTATGGCTCCGTGATATTATTATTGATCGTACTTCATGTTACTGCTTGTATTGTTTTCCATGCCTTACATACTCGGTACATTATTCGTACTGACGTCCCTTCTTGTGGACGCTGCGTTTCATGCCGCGCAGGTCAGCAGGTATACGGACCAGATTCCTAGTGCCCTATCAGCAGCATTCGACAGCGCTCCAGTTGTTCCGGAGCCTTATTTCATCGGTACTATTTTGTGTATGTATTTTCGGGCGCGATAGTACTCGGACCTTCTTATGTATAAATGTACTATGTCTAGAGGCTCGTAGACAGATATACACAGTCAGCTATGTACAGTTTAATGTATTTTATTCCGAATGGTCCGCGTTCTGGTGTAACACGATATTAGAAAGTTTACTGCAAATGTTAATGTTTAGAAGAAAAAAAATATGGCACTGTTTGTACAGGATAGCTAAGGGGTGCTCGGTACAAGTATCGGGTACTCGTCACGGCCCCTGGTCGGGTCGTGACAGAAGTGGTATCAGAGCAGTTCGGTCCTAGGGTTTGTCTACGAGCCGTGTCCAGTAGAGTCTTGTCTATGGGTGTGTAGCGCGCCACACTTATAAACAGGAGGCTACAGGGCATTTAGGAAATGTGACCTTCTTTGCATTCTGAAATCGTGCGATAGAGCTAAGTTGCCAGGCTTCCATATTCCTTTTCCTAAACCTGTGTTATGGTTTCAGTAATGCCGCCGAAGAAAAAGGCTACGATGGCCGAGAAAGCCAAGGGGGTGGCGGCCCGCAGAGTTGAACGGGAGCTAGACGAAGAAGAATCTCACAATGAAGCTCCCCCTCAGACTTTTCCTGCTCCCCCTGCACCAGCAGAGCAGGAAAGAGTTCCAGCTCCAGTCCCACCGCCAGCAGCTCCGGGCCAACAGATGGCAGAGGCCATCCAGTTATTGACCCAGTTAGTTGCCGCGCAGGCTCAGCGGCAAGATGTAGACCCGGGAGACAGGGCGGTAAGCGCAAGGGCCCGAGACTTTATTACCCTGAAGCCGCCAGAGTTCTATGGATCGAAGCCAGAGGAGGACCCGCAGGGTTTTATAGACGAGATGCTGAGGACTCTGAGGATCATACATGCTTCAGATACGGAGTCCGTAGAGTTGGCTTCATACAGGCTGCGGGATGTGGCAGTCTTGTGGTACGGTAACTGGATATCATCGAGGGGAGCAAATGCACCCCCTCCGGTTTGGCAGGAATTCACTGAGGCTTTCCTACGACATTTCCTACCGCCAGAGGTTCGACGGGCTCGAGCCGATATGTTCTTGAACCTGAGACAGGGAAATATGAGCGTTCGAGAATACAGTCTTCGTTTCAACTCGCTAGCCAGGTATGCCCCCGCCCTGATAGCTGATAGGGGAGACCATGTGCACCGGTTTGTAAGTGGGCTAGGGCCACATTTGGTTAAGGAGTGTTTGACGGCCTCACTCCAGGACAGGATGACTATTACCCGCATCCAGGCCCACGCCCAAAATCTGGAAGAGCAGTATCAGCCACGGAGAGAGGAGAGCTATCCAGAGAGGGGTTCCAGAAAAAGAGGCAGATTTTCCAGGGCTAGAAGCGAGTATAGAGGGGGGCAAGCACAAGAGTAATCCAGGTATTCAGGCCAATCAGCGGCCAGTGCCCCACCTCGATTTGTGGATAGGGGATTTGATCGCCCTACTTATTCAGGATCAGGTCAGGGTGCCAGAGCTTCGGATTCCCAGTACAGAATTGATTCCGGCAGGACGGGGATTCCCCCACCACGATGTGCTCGGTGTGGCAAGCCACACTCTGGGCAGTGCTACTTAGACACCGGTGGTTGCTTTTCCTGTGGTCGGACTGACCATTTTGTACGTGATTGCCCGCTAAAGGATGGAGGAGGCCAAACTCAGCCAGCCGGATCAGCGATCGGTTCGACGTCGACCGTGCGCCCTCGTGGACAGACTTCTCAGGCTCCAGCAGGCCGCGGCCGAGGTAGGGGAGGAGCACCTAGTTCAGCCGGTCCTCCGCACCGCCTATATGCACTGACAGGACGACAGGATCCTGAGCCTTCTGCAGACGCGGCCACAGGTACTTTTCAGTAATTTCTGTGATAGACGTGTGTTAATTAACTCGATTTTTTTTTCCTATACTGTCCTCTGTATTACTGGACACATTAAGAATTTGGAAATTTGGATGAAAGGTGGCCATACGCATAGGTAAACGGCGAATACTGCCAATTGCAAAGGTCGGAATTGTAAATAAAGGAAAAGACGTGTTACGCGGACGTTTCGAAAACTGCCGAGACCCCAACTCGTTCCATATTATGTGACATAAGTAGTACGGGGAAGCGGAAGTAAAAATATTGACGCCGAGACATCCGAATGCATTAAAGTTCCAAGGTTAAGCGTGCTCAGGTGGGAGTAATTCCATGATGGGTGACCCCCTGGGAAATATGCAAAAAAAAAAAAAATTCATAAATGCGGAAACAAGAGACGAGTGTAAAATTAGGCAGCCCAGGGTAAGTTGGGGTGTGAAAAGTGGTTAGAAACCCCATACGAGCCATATAGGCTGAGACAGATTAAACTAACAGAAAAAGAAAAGCCATGACAACAGAAAGCCTTGGGAATGAAGGAGAAAAGTACAGGTGTTGCAGGGTGGGACCAATATTGAGTCCACACTGTCTATGGCAAGGAATTCCTAATATGGCGATATACAGGAACATGTCTAGTGAAGGGATAGACGCGGCAGACTCCACGGAGAAAGGAGCACAACTGTAAAGATCGCAGAGGGCAACCTAAGCCTCTAAGATGGACATGCTAAGTGACATGAGGCATCTACAAAGGAAACCTCCCTGAAATAATATGCTGCGCTATGAGGCAAGTTTAACATTCGAGGACGAATGTTCTAAAGGGGGGGATGATGTTATATCCCGCATTTTTCGCATTCGGATAATTTAAGGTAATTGCGGGAGATTAAGAGCAAGATTATAATTTTGATTTTGTTTGGTGTACAAGTGTTTATAAAAATTTAGAAGTAAAAATAATGAGAAAGGTCAAGGGCATAAAAGGAAATTCGCAATATGACTCGTGGAAAGATGGAGGGAGACGAAGGGCAAATTTGGAAGTCGGAAAAATTGTTTTCAAGAATTGCAAGAACTAGCCAAAATACAAAGTGGGCTTGACATTTTTTTTAAGGGAAAATCATAGGCCCAACCGGCCATATTGATGGGCTAGGCCCAAAATGGAATATATTGTGAAATAAATAAGATGATAAAGTCATATTTATCACATAAGCTCTCTAGAAAATTCAAGAAGTGGAAGAACAAAAGAGAGAACAAACCCTTAGGGCCTTTCGGCCATAGTGGAAATTCCAAAGAAAAATTGATAAAATTCTTCCAAAAATCATTTCCTACCAAGCTAAAGGTTCTTAACAAGGTGGAGTTGTTGTTGGAGCAAGAACAACTCATAATTCTACAAGTTGCCAAAAGATAGGCAAGTGAGAAGTTGAAGAAGAAAGGTGAGTATTGATCTTGTTTTATGAGTTATGCATGGTTTATATGTGTAGTAGTATGTTAAAATTGATGAAACTCATGAAGGGGAGGAATATGAAGCATGGCCGTATATATATATGTATATATATGTGTGTAGAAAGTATGTTTTAATTATCTTGCCTAGTGTTGGTTGTTATGGTTGTGAATGAAATGTGGAAAATGGAAGTTGAATGATTTTGGAAAGATTGAAGTTGTGTGTAGTTGAAAATGGCCGTGTGTGTATGTTTGATGAATGGATAGTGAGCAAGTCTTAATTGGTATGTCGATCGTCGTGTTGTGGAAGCATAATGAACTTAGTAAAATATTAGTAATTGGAAGTTCGTTTCGGAAGGTTATGTGAATTGAATGTTATGTTCTTGCATGAATGAAATGTCATGATATTAGAATGATGTTTTGGAATGTATATATATGGTTGTTATTGGATTTATAGATGTTGGAAAGTGTTGAAGAAAGTGGTAAATTGATATAATGTATCGTGAGTCGAATATGTGAATTGCTAGGATGATTGTTGATTATGTTAATAGTTTGGCCGGGTTTGAATTCCCGGATTGTGTGTGTCAAGAATTTGGCTATATTGAATGTTGGGAATGGTGTAATTACAGAGGAAATGCTGCCGAAATTTCGGTAGCCAAGTGTTCCCGTAAGATTCTAACTCAAAGTATACTAATGGAAGTTTTGGTAAAAATGACCAATTCGCAGATTTTGACGAGATTGTGACGCGAATTTGGAGTAGCTAAAGGAGCGAAAAGAGGTATGTAAGGTTTCACCCTTCTTTTTATGGCATGTCTTAACTAAAAGAAGTCGGGTACGAGCCTCGGGGACAACCCTAATCCCCGGAATCCGCACCTAAAGTTTTCAACTTTTCGTTCAATTGAATTGAAGTAGAAAGTGTGCAAAATGATGAAGTGACCTTCTAGACCCCTATAACTTGCCTAAGTGGGACCCGATTACCCTAAGACTCATACAAGTAACGCTATGACACGTAATATGGGTAAATTGTATACGCTACCTCATCCGGCTCGAGGTGGGCCCGATACTCTCGGATTTTCCTATAGTCTTGGTTAACGTACTTGAAGTGAATCAAAAGGGGGCCTTTGATCCCGATTCCGTCACCAAGTAATAAGTGCTATGACTGCTCCAACGGGAGTGCCCCTATGATGATAATGATAATGACAATGTCGGGCAAGAGAATGTAGCTATGATAAATACGACCGGAATGACCCTATGACTAAGCCAAGTACCTTACGTAAACATTAAATTAATAAACTAAATTTCTAAATTGTATTTATACCTTTTAGTTATAATCTTATTTTCTAAGATTCCAAAACCTATGACTGTCACCTAAAATGCCTGCGATTTCACTTTTGGTTACTGTAACACTATTCTCCGTTAAAAGTCTCACTTTAAAATACTTGTTCCTTCAAGGTGAGACAAAGCTATCACTAGCATTCCGTACTGTAATCGGAGGTTACCGACCTTACGTCACTCCGATGGATACATGATTTTTCTTGGTTCTCTTGTTTGCTTGCAGGATATATGTATATAAAGCGAGTAAACGTGTATGGATATGTATATATATAAGATAAAGTAATTGTGTATGAGACAGGTATATGCATAAAAGATGAGTAAATATATATGTATGTGTATATGGGGAAAAAGGGAAGGGCCACTGTGATATCACCACCTGATCAGCTGGATTCCATCCTGGACGCGGGATGCCCGGACGCGGGATATGGGATGAGCCGTACGCGGCGTCTGTATATATATATAATGTGTGATACATATGTGATGTACTATGTTGGGTCATCGTTGGGGAGGGGGTTGGGAGAGCCGATTGTATTCGGCGTCTGTAAATGTAAATGAAAGATACCGTCTACTGAATTGTACTGTTTTCTGTATACATGAATAAGGGACACCGAGGGGGGGTTGGGAGAGCCGATTGTATTCGGTGTCCGTAAACGTGAGCAAATGATACCGTTACTGAAACGTACTGTTTTATTTCTGTACACGAGAATAAGTAATATAAAGATGTGATTCCTATGCCTATGAAAAGAAACGTTTCAAAGACGAAAAGACAAGCCTACATGACAGCAGGCCTAAAGAGGGGCCTTCCTATGTACAGGTTACGTTCTTGCCTCGTTATACGCCCTATGGCTCCGTGATATTATTATTGATCGTACTTCATGTTACTGCTTGTATTGTTTTCCATGCCTTACATACTCGGTACATTATTCGTACTGACGTCCCTTCTTGTGGACGCTGCGTTTCATGCCGCGCAGGTCAGCAGGTATACGGACCAGATTCCTAGTGCCCTATCAGCAGCATTCGACAGCGCTCCAGTTGTTCCGGAGCCTTATTTCATCGGTACTATTTTGTGTATGTATTTTCGGGCGCGATAGTACTCGGCCCTTCTTATGTATAAATGTACTATGTCTAGAGGCTCGTAGACAGATATACACAGTCAGCTATGTACAGTTTAATGTATTTTATTCCGAATGGTCCGCGTTCTGGTGTAACGCGATATTAGAAAGTTTACTGCAAATGTTAATGTTTAGAAGAAAAAAAATATGGCACTGTTTGTACAGGATAGCTAAGGGGTGCTCGGTACAAGTATCGGGTACTCGTCACGGCCCCTGGTCGGGTCGTGACATTAGTTCTGTGAGATTTACGTCCGAAGTGTTCGACTGTACCCTAAAAACACCTAACACCCAACTCTCATGGCTCGTCTAACAGTTCTTACAGAAATTATGTGTCAAATCCAATTAACACTGTTGATCCTTATAATTCTTTAATAAATGAATGATGCTTAATAGTTTTTTTTTTCCATCTATAGAAATAAGAAGATTGAGAGTAACTCAAATAACAGGTCGTAGTATTGCATAGATACTATTTGAGAACATCGTAAGAGTGAATATCACTTAACAATTATATTAGAAATACATAGCCAAATTTTACAGCTTCACTGGTCTTCATGTTTTTGTCCTATGTCTAAAAATTATTATATTTTTTTATTTTGTTATTTGAAAGTAATTTTTTTATTCATGAAAGGGTGATGTTTTAAGTATAATACTGATAATGTTTATTCATTATTTTCTTTCACGGAGGTATATTGCATAGTATGATAATAATTATTTTTAAAAATTTGATTTTTTTTTTTTTAAAAAGTTAAGATGTTAGAGTTGATTTGCATCTCATAATAGCTTTTATATCATTAATTATTTATACTTGTAAAATAATGTTAGAAGTTTTGTTTTCAATGAATTTCTTTGATCATGTTTTTAATTTTTTAAGCTATTAATGCATTGTTTTAATTTTTGTGTTATTATACTATTTTACTACATTATAAATTATAAATTTAAAGATCCATAAGATTCACGCCTCATGCCTCGGGGCTTACACCTAACCTCGTGCTAAGTAAAATGTCCCTTCTCACGTCCCCGTCTTTAAAAACACTAGTGGAAAATTCAAGAGTTGGTGAGATTAAAATTCAAATGGTATGTTGGAAGAATTGTGTGTTATTTGACAAAATCGAAGGTTACAAAAAAGTTCATGGCTGATTGAAAGATGAAATTTGCAAGATTGTGTGATTATGCAGATATGATAAACCAGACTAATCCTGGTAGCTCATGTTGGGTGAGGGCAGACAGAGAATCGCAACCAAGAAAAAAAAATTGTTTACTTCAATATTTACTTTGATGCTTGGGAAAAGGGTCAAAATTACCCCTGTACTTTGAGAAATAGTTTATATTTACTCCTAGTAAGTTATACTACTAGCCTGTATCCTTACCGTTAATAAGATATTAACATTTACCCCCATCCCTAACGGCTGCCCACTGTGACATTGTCATGTCAATTAATGACTCCACATCGGTTGTCCACTGTGGCACCCTAAACTCTCACAATTACACACGTGTCATTTTCGTATTGGACATTGAATAACCAAGTATTTTCAATCTTTTTTTTTAATAATATCTCTTATTTTGAAATAATTTTTATTGATGGGTCCCACTGCCCATTTGTCTTTTCCCTGTCCTTCTTTGGTCTCTCTTCAGACCCAACACGCCCCATCACTGTCTAAATCTACCATCTCCTATAAATAGGCTCCTAACCCCCATGTGAGCTCCACAATCCCTAAAGTTTTGTTACACCATCAGTCAGTCCAACACCACACCATTCAGGGAATCCCATTTTCTCTGTTTTGATTTTCAAAAATTTTGATGCAATCGTTCATGGTGTTTTGTTGAGATGAGGTCGTTTGAAAGTTTGGGTTGATGGTTCCATTTTTTTCTGTCGAAATTTTACTACGACTCATTTCTATGTACTTAAAGTTTATCAAACCTTATCAATGGAGATTTTAAAGGTTCCCACAAATATCCTAAAATCAGAAGCTAAATTTCATTTTTTTAAAAAATTAATGTTCTTCTATTTGAAGTCTAAATTTTTTCTCACAATACAAGTACCTAATTCTTTCATGGGTAAATATAATATTAAAAAAAGAAGTCATTTCATGGGTTTAGTGATTATAGTTGATTTATGGTCGCTGTAGTAGTGGGCAAAAGAGAGAAAGGGGATTGATTGGGATGGTAGGGGAAAAGAGAAAGAAATAGAAGAAAAGGGAAAAACATAAAAAGTAGAATGAAAAATTGAGAGTTTAGTTATTTAATTACGCGACATTGTAAAGGGAAAAAGATAAAAAGTAGAATGAAAAATTGAGAGTTTAGTTATTTAATTATGTGACATTATTGATTGGGAAGTCCATTGCCATGGTAGACGGCCGTTAGGGTCGGGGGCATTTTTGTTTACTTTGTTAACGGTAAGGATACAGGCTAATAGTATAATTTACTAGGGGTAAATATAAACTATTTATCAAAGTACAAGGGTAAATTTGACTCTTTTCCCTTGATGCATTGAAGATAGGTTGATTAGAGGGATGTAAAACGATTGTTAATTTTGATGGCTATTTTTTAAAGGAGCTTGTAAGGAAGTATAATTTATAGAAATACTCGTGCTTTATGCTCACCTTTCTCTTTATGCCCTTGAAAAAAAAAAACATTTACAACTATTACTAACTACTATCATGAATCTAATGTTTTATCCATGATATGATCCATATTTAGCTTCAATTTTACTCTATTCGGACTATAACAGTTCCAAACCTAAATGTTAAGTCAGCAACACTTCCAAATCTTTCTTATTTTGATGTATTAGTTAAATGTTAAGCAAATTCTAGCATCATTAGTCAAGTTAGTTGGGTTGTTAGTTACTGCACGTGACTAGCACATCTTCCCAAATTCTGTTAGGATTTGAATAGTTGGCATAACCAACTTTCCCGCCTTTTTTGATTAGCATATAATTTGCATTTCATTTCAGTTGTAAGGATTCATTCAAGTAGTTGAATTCCAATATTAATTCTTCTCTCTCAAACTCTCAATATCTCCATAGCTCATCCAGCTGGAGTGCATCTGTTCAGGATTGATTCTCTCATTCAATCCTTAGGAACACTCAGTTACTTTCTATAATTGTTCTTCAATTTCTTAGCTCGTATCATTGGTATCAGAGCCAGTGATTCTCTGATCTACGAAATGGGAGATCATAACATACGTATGCTGGAATTAAGGAGGGAGGTTGATGCCTTGAAAGGATCCATGGAAGGAGTAGTGAACACTGTCACAAAAGTGCAGAAATCTGTTGATGCTAAGTTTGCGCAGGCAATGAAGGAGATTAAAAGGTTTGTTAGTAGGAACTTTGAACCCTCCAAATGGCCATATACCTCATGTCAACTTGGAGGATAATAGAGTACCAGTGGAGGAAGTTGTTAGGGAACATGGAAGAGTTGTTAACAATCAACATGTTCCTCACAATTATCAAATGCAGTTTCCTAGCTTTAATGGTACTGGACTGAAGGATTGGCTGTATAAATGTGAACAATACTTTGATGTTGAGGAAGTTCCTGATGATACAAGAGTCAAACTGGCATTACGTAGGTTGGAAGGTAAGGCATTACAATGGCATCAAGCCTTTATGAAGCAAAGGATGACCAAAGATTAGCCTAGACAGGGGGAGTATGTTAGATGTCTCTATTCTAGGTTTGGATCTGAAGTGTTTGATGATCTAATGGGGGACTTTAAGGAACTCAGACAAGTGAACTTTGTTCAGGATTATGTTGATATATTTGATGAACTCCTAACTAGAGTAGAATTATCTGAGGAATATGTGGTGAGTTGCTTTGTGAGGGGATTGAAACCTGAGATTGGTTTGACTGTGAAAATGTTGGGACCTAAAACTCTAGCTAAAGCCATTAGTTTGGCTAGAATACAGGAGCAAACTATATGTGTACAACAACAATTATTCACTCAAACCCCTATCCTAACCAACCCTAGAAATTTGCCAAAGTTCACACCCTCCATTTCACACAACTATAACCAGCCTTATACCAAAACTAGCATGCCTGCAAAATCCTTTAATTCTCAAGCTAGCAGTTCTAAACCAGCTTACAAAAGTCCTAGAATACTTACACCTGCTGAGATGGAGGAAAGGAGAAGTAAAGGACTATGTTATAACTGTGATGAGAAGTACACATTTGGCCACAACTGCAAGAAGAAGAGACAGTTGTTTTGTTTGGAATTGGAGGAGCCTGAAGAGACACCAGACCTAGAAGAGGACTTAATGGTGGATCCGAGTGAATTGTTGGCTATTATGGCACAAGGATTGGAGACTGATGCTGAGGGATCTATCTTACCTAGAGTGTCCATGCATGCTATGACAGGAGTGCATGATTTCAGGACTATGAGAGTGACTATCTCAGTAAAGGGCAAAGTTGTATAAGTACTGATAGACACTGGAATCACACATAACTTTTTGGATCTCAATACTGCCAAGAAGCTAGGATGCAAACTAACAACAATTGCTCCCTTCTTAGTATCTATTGCTGATGGCAACAAAGTGAGGAGCCACTATGTATGCAAGAAGTTAGAATGGAAGATGCAAGGGGTATATTTTGAATCTGACATTTTGATATTACCCATTGGTGGGTGTAACATGGTATTGGGAATTCAATGGTTAATCACTCTTGGTGATATAATGTGGAACTTCAGGAAACTGAAGATGGAGTTCAAGATGAGAGGGCAGAAGGTTTCACTTAGAGGGGTCCAACCTCCTGTTGTGAAGCTGATTGGAACTAACAAGATGGATAAACTTTTGGCTCAACCTGCTGAGTTATGTATGATTTCTATGGGACTGCTCCTAGAGGAAGGTCAATATGAAGAGACTAGTCTATTTGCTCTAAAAGGAGATGATAGAGATGAGGTGGAAACATCTGAATTAGAAAATGTGCTAGATCAGTACACTTATTTGTTTGAGACTCCAACAGCACTTCCACCTTCTAGAGATCATGATCATAGAATAGTTCTCAAGGATGGGACTTCACCTGTGAATATCAGGCCTAACAGATATCCTACTGTGCGGAAGAATGAGATTGAGAAAATGGTAGATGAGATGCTAGATTCTAGGGTGATCAGGTCTAGTACTAGCCCTTACTCCTCACCTATTGTCATGGTGAAGAAGAAGGATGGTTCTTGGAGGTTATGTGTGGATTATAGAGAGTTGAACAATAGCACAGTCAAAGATAAATTTCCCATCCCAGTTATTGAGGAACTACTAGATGAACTACATTGTCACGACCCAACCCCGTAGGCCGTGACTGGTGCCCGACCTGGACACCCGTATACGTACCTATCATATATAGCCAACTGAAACTACGAACAATATGGAACTTTACGAAAGAACTCTGAAGGTTCATAGCCTCATCATATATGTATATTCAGATACACTGTCTCCTGAGGAGTCACAACTGATCATATCATGAAATAATACGCAAGCCGACAAGGCCGCCATCACATATCAATATCATATGCAAGCCGACAAGGCTGCCACTATAGACGAACATCATACCACAGCACATCGTATAGACACAGCTGAACAGAACCCATACACAACCCACACATATGTCTACAGACCTCTAAGAATATCAACAGTAACATATGACGGGACAGGGCCCCGCCGTACCCCTGGATAACATATACATATATATCTCACAAGATCTGTACTGAAAGTCTAAACTCCGAAACAACGGAGCTCTCCAAGATAGCTGAGTAGAAGTCCTATGCTGAAGGGTCACCAAACCAACTATCTGTACCTGCGGGCATGAAACGCAGCCCCCCCGAAGAAAGGGGGTCAGTACGGAATATGTACTGAGTATGTAAATTATGAAATTCAGTAAAAGAGGATCATAACTGAAACAAAGATTACCAGAAACGAGTATGGCTTTTTAAAACATCAATACACTTGCCTTATGAAGTGAAAGTCATGCATATCAATATCATATATCATATATATAACGTGTCCCGGCCCTCTAGTGAGGGACTCGGTGAATAAAGTCATCATATGCCCTCCTGGCCTCCATAACATATCATCATATCACCATATCATCATATCATCACATCATCATATCATCATATACATATATAACGTGTCCCGGCCCTCTAGTGAGGGACTCGGTGAACAATGCAGTGAAACTGTGCACGAAAACATGTCCTGGCCCGGGACTCAGTGAAAGATATATTGAGGCATGCACGAGCAGAGTAGTGAGAAGCCATATGCAATTTAAATCATATCTGAGACTCAATGGAATAATCAAAACGAACTATCGTTTGAAAATCAAGACAATAGTCATATCAAATACCTTTCGAATGTCACAGTGGACCATATCCAAATAGAACTCCTGGAATCATGTATACTTAACAAGATATAATAAAATAGCTTCTGGAAATCAATAACAGTAGCCATCCTACTGACTCTAAGAGTAAGAACTTCTTTGGAATCATATACATATCGTCTATTCGTTTCATAAGGATCATGCCAAAAAGAAAGAAAGGATAGCTTTACATACCTTTTATAGGTTAACCGTAACCAAGTTCGCTTCGTCGCCCCTTTAGCCTATTTAATATGAAAGTAACACTGTTATTAGTAAACTATACTTTCTAGCTTATAAATCTACAACCCATCACTTATAGGAACCATTCTTTAGTTCATACTTTCTTGATTAGGATTTTGGTTAGTTAAGAACTTAACGGAAATCGGGCAGCATTTCCTCTATATAACTCGTCTAATCCGAACTTCCAATTAATCTCCGATTATCACCACAATTAATTCCTTACTCTTTCACTGATCTTCATGCCATAGCAAAACAACACATAACCTATTTATACAATTATTACAAATTGAACCCATAGTTTTCGATCACCGTCCCGTGATCTTAATAAAAACTAACCTTTAGTCCGAGCTCAATGATCTGATGCCAAATTTGAGAAAACTCCACTACAACACTTAATCTATGAAGAAAGTCCTTTTGCACGTCAAAGTGAGTTCTCCTCTTTCTTGGTATATGTGAATGTAATTCTGCTATTACCTACTTCGACAACATAACTTTGTATCTATAACTTAGTCATGAAGTATCAGTAAATAAAATGTTGTAAAGCTGGCCAAGTCACGTGTTGACATTAGGTGACTCCTATCCAAAAGACTGCCACCTAATAACTCTTCAATAAATGATATATAAACCCCTGTAGCACAATTTCCCATTAGACTACATAGTTGATATCCATAGGTACAATGTAATATATAAAGAAGTGGTCATATTTATTCAACAAGACAATCTACTAATGAATTAAATATATATATATATATATATATATATATATATATATATATATATATATATATATATATATATATATATATATATATATATATATAAGAAAAAGATGGTGAACTAAACTCCAAAGAAATACTTGGCTGGTGAACTAACGTGTAGAAGTATAATATTTTGATAATTTCTTAATAATCCACTTCGAAAATTTCTATCACAACTAAATTAAAGGTATCACATAAAAATTAACACATACTAGTACATTTCATATCAACTAGAATTAAATCCACCTTTAGATCACTCTCAATACAGCCCAAAATTACAATATTGACTCAATGACTTATCCGATTCCCCGCATTTAATGTCGTAGTTCCCATCTCTCAATTTAACTATGACCTGGACGAATTTAAATATATCTAGTAGAGAAGAATTCTTACCTTATATTCCAAGAAATAATCTTCTTCCACCTTACTTCACTACGAAGAAACCCGAATTTAACAATGCGATAAAAGAAACAACGAGATCAAAGCGGTGCGGAAAAAAATCCGTTTGCTGTTCTTGAGAGGGATTACATTTCCTTTCTTTCTTGAGATGAAGAAGACGTTGTTGTTTCTTCAACATAAAACGATGATACTATTTTTAGAATTAAAATTTGTTGTTGCTTGCTAAAAGTATACGTGCAGCAAACATATTGTTAAGAGAATTGTGACTAAATTAGTATAGGACACATAATTAACTCCTGTCCTTACACGTAGGGCCCTATGGCCCACCACTTAGGAAAATGTATTGCTATCATTAAAACTTATCCCCCAACAGACCCTATATGGCATTAGTCATTTATTTGTTTCCTTGTAATGCATACACGTGGTCATGCCAATACATTTGTCTCTTTATTCCTTTTTATGAAAACTTGCTTACTTTCTCGTGCTATTTAATTCCTTGCTTCCAATTTATTTAAACAAAGATCACTTTTAATACACTTCGTATACTCATTATCATAATCATGTGGTAGAACTTTAGTCCATAGCCTCTTTCGCCATACATAAAATATTATTTACAACCATCGTCGTCACACTTTACCGTCTTAATTAATTTCGGGGCTTCATTCTTTTATACACCAAGTTCTTGACTTCCACGCTAGAATGTGACCAAATCTTTCGAGCTCGAGTAAATTTTCTCATATTGGACGGTCCAATTTCCTAGTTCAAAAATACGGGGTATCATAGCTTGGACCGTATTTTATTCAAATAAATTTCGAACCTTGACAAAATTTATTTTCTTCGATTTGTTTAACTTCTAATCCTTATGATACATCTGTACTCACTCTAACCACCTATAAGCTTGGGGGGATAACCTCGTTTCCGTTACTAATGTCATTTAACTCGCACGCTCTCCAACGCATGAAAATACGGGATGTAACATACATGGTGCAAGGTAGTTCTCTAAGCTGGATCTCAGGTTTGGATACCATCAAATTAGAATGTCTGAGGATGATATTCCTAAAACTGCCTTTAAGACTCATCATGGCCACTATGAATTCATAGTGATGCCATTTGGTCTTACTAATGCCCCTTCTACATTTCAAAGTTTGATGAACAAAATCTTTCATCCTCATCTTAGAAAGTTTATACTTGTATTCTTTGATGACATCTTATTATACAGTCCTGGATGGACTGAGCACTTGAGTCATTTAAGGGAAGCTCTGAATATCTTGAAGGATAATGTCTTGTTTGTCAAGAGAAGTAAATGTGATTTTGGGGTCACTAAGATTGATTACTTGGGACATGTGATCTCAAATGGAGAAGTGTCAATGGACAAGCTGAAAGTTGATGCAGTTATGAGTTGACCCCAACCTAAGAATCTCAAGGGGTTGAGAGGCTTCCTATGACTGACAAGGTACTATAGGAGATTCATTAAAGGGTATGGAACCATTGCTAAACCTTTAAATGATCTTCTTAAGAAGGACAACTATCATTGGAATCAGGCGTCAGCTGCTTTTGACAAGTTAAAATCAGCCTTGACTATTGGTCCTGTGCTTGCTCTAGCTGATTTCTCTAAAGAGTTTACCATTGAGACTGGTGCTTATGGAGAAGGAATTGGAGTTGTGTTGCTCCAAGAAGGAAGACCAATTACTTTTTATAGTAAGGGCATATCCTACAAAAACAAGGCACTCTCAGTTTATGAGAGGGAATTACTAGCATTGGTTGTTGCTGTTCAGAAATTGAGGACCTGTCTATTAGGTAGGCACTTCACTATTAAGACTGATCATCACAGTCTTAAGTGCCTACTTGAACAGAGAATTTCCACCCCTAGTCAACAGAAGTGGCTTGTCAAATTACTTGGTTATGATTATTCCATCATGTACAAGAAGGGTAAGGAGAATTTAGTAGCAGATGCTCTTTCAAGGAGGGGTGAATTGGTTCAACTATATAGATCTCTGGGGTCTAAGCTGATCTGATTGAGGAAGTTAAGTTGTCATGGCACTCAGATACTCATCTATACTCTCTCATACAATCGATTCAATCTGGGGCCTCTTCTAAGCCTTACTATCAATTCCAAGCTGGAATCTTTAGCAAGAAGGGCAAGATTATGGTGGGGCATGATGTCACACTAAGCAAGAAACTTATCTCTCTCTTCTATGACAACTCTACTTGAGGACACTCAGGAATTACTACTACCTTGTACAGAATTAAACAGGAATTTTATTGAAATAAAATGAAGCAGGATGTGTATGCATTCATTAGAGAGTGTGACACTTATCAAAGGTGTAAAGGGGAGAATTTTGCTTCTCCTGGTCTCCTGCAGCCTTTGCCTATACCTGAGAAGGTGTGGCAAGATATTTCTATGGATTTTATTGAGGGATTACCCAAAGCAGCTGGCAAGGAGGTAATTTATGTTGTTGTGGATAGGTTGAGCAAAGTTGCTCATTTCATGGCCTTCAAACACCCTTATACTGCTTTTGATATGGCTCAGTTGTTCATGGATGGGGTCTTCAGGCTCCATGGGTTGCCTAAGTCCATTGTTTTTTATAGAGACAATGTCTTCCTCAACAAGTTTTAGAGGGAGTTGTTCAAACTTCAGAAGGTTTCCTTGCTTACCTCAACTGCTTACCATCCTCAAACAGATGGGCAGAATGAAGTTGTTGATAGATGCTTTGAAGGCTACTTGAGATGCATGACTTTTGACAAACCTAAGGACTAGCCCAGCTGGCTGGCCCTGCCAGAGTTGTGGTATAACACCTCTTTCCATTCCTCTATCAAGATGTCACCTTATGAGGTGGTGTATGGTCAACAACCACCACCTTTACTCCCATACCTTCCCTTCCACTCTCAACTGGACTTGGTAGATTGGAGCTTGCAGGCTAGAGAAGCAACCTTGAGGAAGTTGAAGTTTCATTTAGGTCAGGCTCAAAATAGGATGAAGGTGCAAGCTGACAAACACAGGACTGAGAAGTCCTATGATGTTGATGATTGGGTTTTTGTCAAGTTATAACCATATAGGCAGTTGTCACTTAAGGATCATTCATTTCAAAAGCTTTCTGCTAAGTTCTTTGGTCCATTCAAGATCATTGCTAGAGTGGGGTCTGTGGCCTACACCTTGGACCTACCTGCTGGCACTAAAGTCCACCCTACATTTCATATCTCTCAGCTCAAGAAGAAGCTTAGTTCTCACACTGCTTCTGTCACCTTGCCTGTTGTTCACTTAGCGTCTGGGCATATTTTGTTGACACCTAAAGCTATTGTGGATAGGAGATTGGCAAAGAAGAATGATCGAGCTATTACTGAGGTCTTGGTGAAATGGTTGAATGCTGCCCTTGAGGGCAATTCTTGGGAGGAACTGCATGCTTTTAGTCAAAGATTTCCCCATTTTGACACCAGTGCTTCTCCTTGATCCTTGAGGACAAAGATCATTTTGAAGGGTGGGGTATTGATATGATCCAGATTTAGCTTCAATTTTACTCTTTCCTATTTTGATGTATTAGTTAAATGTTAAGCAAATTCTAGCATCATTAGTCAAGTTAGTTGGGTTGTTAGTTACTGCACGTGACTAGCACATGTTCCCAAATTCTGTTAGGATTTGAATAGTTGGCATAACCAACTTTCCCGCTC
This sequence comes from Lycium barbarum, assembly GCF_019175385.1. Taxonomy (NCBI): domain Eukaryota; kingdom Viridiplantae; phylum Streptophyta; class Magnoliopsida; order Solanales; family Solanaceae; genus Lycium; species Lycium barbarum. Next base: position 26,959,186 of record NC_083345.1, on the reverse strand, counting down.
TTTTTGATTAGCATATAATTTGCATTTCATTTCAGTTGTAAGGATTCATTCAAGTAGTGGAATTCCAATATTAATTCTTCTCTCACAAACTCTCAATATCTCCATAGCTCATCCAGCTTGAGTGCATCTGTTCAGGATTGATTTTCTCATTCAATCCTTAGGAACACTCGGTTACTTTCTATAATTGTTCTTCAATTTCTTAGCTCGTATCAATCCATTTGCAGATTGAAAAAGGAACGGGTTGGGGATATGATGTTTTCACACTTTAGATTTTTATTTGCGTTTGAATTAGTAGGAATCATCTAAAAATTTGCTTGCCATCCATGAACATATAGTTTTAGCATAATTCTCACATAGTAAATTTGAACACTAATTCGATTTGGAATGATTTTGTAGTTGGATGTTATACTTTTATGTCTATTTTTTATAAACGGATATCCATGGCTAAATGGCTGAAACTTCAACATTATGAACGACTAATTATGCTTTTCTCTAATTTAATGGGGTGACTCGTTTCCACCATATTGTTTAAGTTATATCCTTTTTCAAATTATTTAACTTCTGGCCAATACTAAAAACTTTAGACAACAACGTTCATCTTCCTCCACTTTCTAAATCCCCACTGTGTTGTTGGGTAGAACTTAAAATAAATAAATTATTCCTCTAATTTTGTGCTAGATGCATGAAAAACTGAGGCTTTATGCATCTAAATCAAGAATAAAATAAAATACAAAGGAACTCAATGGCATAACAATCAAAGCATAGAAGTAGTAAAAGATGATTTTTGTGCTTATTCGTCCATAAGATTTAAGGATACAAAAATCTCTTTTAACAACATCTTTTTTATCGAGGACTAATTGAAAAAATCTGAGAAAGAACCCAGCCTTCAATAAAAACAAGACATTCTTCGGAAACTCGAATTAGTAGAAGATGCTGAAATTGATTCATTCTTTTGGGTTCTTCGTTCTTGAACAATAAGGCAACAAATTAATTTAATATGCATACACTGGTTATCTGCTTAAACATATGAGTAGATTTTCAATTATTATAAGTAAAATTGATATGGCTGAATTCATGCATAAATGCGTGAAATTCAAATACTATAATTTCTGACTTTGGCTTTGACAAGTCGAACTTCAAAGTATGTATATCAGAGTGGCCTTGGAAAACCAAACTTCAGATGCGTATATTGTAAGTCTACTTATACAAGCGATAACTGATATGCCAAATTTCAAGCAAAACTTCGGACGTGGATCTTTTTAACTTCGATCACGTATGTCGAGAGTTATTTCTGAAGTTGCTAAACTTATAAAAGCTTATAAACTTCAACTATAATTTAAATAGGGCCCCAAAGTGTTAATGTTCGATCATTATATGAATCATAGCCCATTCAATTTAGACCAAACAGGTTGTGTAGCCTCGATCCAATTTCATTCTGTAGTTGAATGTTATAGTTTTATGGCTATTTCTGATAAATGAATATTTAGAGTTACACGGCTAAAACTTCTTCATTGTGGGTGACTACATATGTTTTCTCTCCTAACTTAATATGGTTGTCAGTTTTCACCATACTATTTAAGTTATATCTATTTTTTTCCTCCAAATTACTTAACTTGTGGCCAATTTTAAGAACTTTACACAAAAGCACTTCCTCAACCTTCTCCTCCTCTGCGCAAGATTTGTGAAAATCAAACTTTGCATTTCGAGACAGAAAGAAACCCAAAGAAACTTAATGTATAACGATCAAAGCACGGAAGTAGTAAAAAAAAGGGGTTGGTTGTTGATTCGTCAATAACATCTCAGGATAAAAAAAACATCTTTTAGCAACATCTTTTTAACGAAGAGCACTAGTGATAAAAATAAAAAATTCTTCGTTGACGTAAAAACCCAAACTATAAGATGTTGAAACTAGATTTTTCTTTCTGGTTTTTTACTCCTACTGAACAATCAAGCGATCGATAAACATAATGTGCCTATACTAATTTTTTACCCTAATTTATGAGTAGATTCTGAATTCTAATTAATAAATTTGATATAAAGTATATGCTTGATGTTCAAGCATTAATCTCTTAAGTTTTCGACAAGCTAAATTTCAGACGCGTATGTCGGAAATTAACTTTGACAAGTCAAACTTTCATATGCGTAAGTCGCAAGTTTGCTTGCAAAGCAATATGCCAACCTTTTAGCAAAATTTGGAACAAAATTTTTGACAACTTCAATCATGTATGACGGAATTTATTTACGAATTGACTAAATTTACAAGAAATTATAAAGTTTGGCTATGCCTTAAATGAGTCCCAAATGTCAATGCTCTACGAATCATAGTTCAATTCCCAAGTCATAGCCCATTTAATTTACATTTTTTTTGCACGGGCTGCCCTTCTTTTGGGGTGGTCTTTAAATTTTGCCCCTCATATTTGTGGTCTTTAAATTATGCCTCTCATATTGCTGGTCTTTAATTTTTGCCCTTCGCATTGCAACTCTGAGCGTTCACGCAGAAATCATGAGGTTCTGAGTTCGAACTCCCGCTCATGCATAAATTAAAAAGAAAAATTGCGAAGCAAGGTTTGAGTCGCGTGTATGCCGGACCCAGCATACACTTGTTAAGGAATTACCAAATTTATGCCGGACCCGACATACTCATGCCTTATGGGCAGACTTGGCATAAGTATGCCGGGTCCGACATAACTTTGGTAATTCCTTAACAAGTTTATGCCGGTGGGGGCAAACTTTTATGTCGGACCCGGCATAAACTTGTGAAGGAATGACCAAAGTTATGCCGGACTCGACATACTTATGCCAAGTCTGCCCATAAGGCATGAGTGTGCCGGGTTTGGCATAACTTTGGTAATTCCTTCACAAGTGTATGCCGGTGGGAGCATAGCGAAATTTAAACTCTGACTTACGATTTTTTTTTAAAATTTTAACTGTGTGGGGGTTCGAACCTGGAACCCATGAATTTTAGCCGAAAGGTAAAATTTAAAGATTTCAAATATGAGGGGCAAAATTTAAAGACCACCCCAAAAGAAGGGCAATTGTGCCCTTTAATTTACACCAAACAAGTTGTGTACTTAGAATTTTGGGGTCAACTCTGAAAACTAATCGACAATAATACCCTTGGCCGTGTTTGGAAGGAAAGGAAATTGATAAAAGTTTCTTTTCGTTATTACACATTCCAAATTCCTTCTACTTGGACAAGAATCTCATAAACTCTGAAACCCCAAAATATCAAATCCCTAAAAAGTAATAAAAAACCAATCTTTTCAAGAAACGGGTCCACGATCCTTAACGTGCACCCTTGCACATGACTTCTCTTTTTTTGAAGAATTGAAATCCCATTTCTTCAGTTTTCTATGTTTTGTTAGTTACTTTGTTCCTTGCAATGCTTGTAACTTTATTGCATTTGCAAGATAACAGTTGAATCCACAGATCAAGAATGAAGCTTTCTTGGCAAATCTCGGTTATTTTCACATTTCTTTGGTTTTTCGCATCTGGGTGTTATTGTATTGAGAATTTTCATCAAGCGTAAGACTTTTGTACATACCCTTTTGTTGCATGATCTTTACTTTGAGTTATTTGGGTTCAAATCCTTGTGTTTTCTTGTGATCTGTAGTAATATTAGTGTAAAATGCTATGACATAGGTTCAAATCAGTTAATTAATTTTCTTATGAGTTGATGACTGCTAACATGGTTTAAGTATAATGGTCATTTAGGACTGATTGAACCTGTACTGATATTCATTAGGTAGGATTCCTATATTAACTTTATTTTTATGGCTAGCATGTCCATTATAAACAACAACAATAACAACTACTACTGTTAAGTCTAATCTAGAGCTAGTTGGGATTGGCTGTATGAATCCTCATTATTCATTTCACTCTATCTAGACTAGCTTGCCAGTCATATAAAGTTCATACATAATAAGCTGTATGGTACCTAAAGGTGGAACGCTAGGGGTGTGTTGGTACGAAGGAAAAATGTTTTCTTGGAAAACAAGTGGGGTTTTCACTTATTTTCTAGTGTTTGGTTAGTAAGCAAAAATATATTATCCCAAGAGCATTTATACGTAATCTAGCAAAACACTATGGGGTGGGAGGTGGGGTTCGGGGGTGGCAGGGGGTGGGATGGTCAAGAGATGGGGGTTAGGGGTGTTGGGTGGATAGGGATGAGACAGTGATCTTGCAATGCCACTTATAGAACTTGTTTTCCCTACTTTTATTAGGGAAGTCAGTTTCTTCAATTTTAAGGAACTTGTTTTCCTAGAGAAAATGTTTTCCAGAATATTTTGACCAACCAAACATGATAAAATTGAAAAACATTTTCTAGAAACATGTTTTCCTCCACACCAAACACACCCTAGATGATTTTTCCCATATGCCTAAGATGGAACGTGCGCCGGTGGGAGGATGCAGATACCTGGTGAAATAATCGATTTACATGCAAGTTGGCCTGGACTTCCTTGCATAGAGAAAAAGATAAGGAGCAGTATTAATGAGTATCTCTACAGCTTGGACAGATAGAACATGAATGCTCAGAATCTTTGCAGTATATTATTGTTTTCGTGTGTGTGTTAGAATTGGATTATTTATTTGCACTATGACATATGATCAATGTTGTCTCATAATCCTTTTACATGCAAGTTGGTTTCAGTTAGTTAAATGTACACAAGCTTTATGTCATCTTTGCGTATGGATGTACATAGTTTGCTGTACATAGTTTGCTATCTTTCTATTATTACTGGAATGCCGTTTGTTGTTTCAACATATAGCTATCTTTCTACTTGACAGGTTTCCTATTATAGAGCCTGATCCAGGTCACACAAAACTTCGCCTTGCAAGAGAAGGATTGGAGGCAATTGAGAAGATAACAACACCCATTGCAGCTGTTGCTGTAGGTTTTGCATTAGTATCTAGCACTTGTTATAACTTAAAACTTGTCATTTCTTTCCCCTGTGCTCACCCGAAGGGTACCGGCTGCAGGTTCCCTCGTCATAAAAAAAAAGCCTGTCATTTCTTAGGAAAAAAAAGTTACCATCTCTTGCACAGTTCTATGGAAGTTTGAGTCTCCCTGTTATTGCATGGAAGTTTCAATTATTATGTTTAAGGATTGGTCCTGTTCTGTATTTGTCACCCCTGTTCGTTAAACTATACTTAGTATGACTTGCATGGTGACCCCTAGTAAAATGTCCGAACAGATAACTGCGTTGATTTAAAAAATTATTCAAAATAACTGTTTTGAAATGGAAAGTTAAATATTTAGCTGGCAAGGTATTGTATCAAGTTTTAACCCTTGCCATTTCAATTCTTTTTTCTTTGCATCAATTTGAAATAATCTTGAATAGATGTAATCGCATATTTGTCTAATTGTTAGAAGGAGAAATAAGAAAAAAGGAAGACAAAAATTCTCTATTGAAAAGGAAAAAAGTCAATTTTTTTCTTTTCAGAGTGGTCCAAAAAGGAAATTAGGTTAGTTTTACTGGCAAACAGGGAGTACTGTTATGTGTATTTTTTTAAATTTTGCATGCACTGGTTTGGATTATCTATTATCTGTCTTTTTGTGCATCTGAATATGGTTTTGTTGGAGGAAGTTGGTAGCTGAGCCGTTCCTTACCTAAATTTTATTTGCCACCAATGCCTTTTCTGGTATATTGACATTTCTGTAAACTATTTGACCAGGTTATTGGTCCATATCGTTCGGGAAAATCATTTACTCTTAATCAGCTCCTTTCCCTGTCTTGCTATGAAGGTGCGCCCTATTCTTTTGATAGCTGACATCATTTTTTGTTTAGGTTAAGGTTTGCTGTTAGCTTGGTAGCTGTAAGGTTTTTCTGCAGTTTTTTAAGCAACTGATCGATGGAGTTCTATCTTTGCAGGTTTCGGTGTTGGGCATATGCGTGATACAAAGACAAAAGGTGTACATGCAAGATTTTGCTGGACATTGTTCTTTCAAAAAGAGATTTGGACATCATTTAACTTCATCCTTTCCTTTTCTTCCAGGAATATGGGTTTGGGGCACTCCAGTAGAGCTGGATATCAACGGAGTAAAAACTTCTGTTTTTTACCTTGACACGGAAGGTTTTGAAAGCATTGGAAAATCTAATGTATACGATGACCGGTAATATGCTAATCCTCAGATGTTGTAGTCTAACATATATATCTGACTAACTGCGGTTGTTTCTGGGTGCCTTTGATTCTCAGGATTTTTGCCCTTGCAGCTGTTATGAGTTCTGTGCTTATTTATAATCTCCCTGAGACGGTATGTTGCTCTTACCATAATATCCACTCTCTTTTCTATGAAATTGTACAGATTAGTCCTCATTTTAATTCTATATTCAGCCATGACAATGTAAGTTGGTGAAACATGTACAATTTGAGTTTTGTGGATTCTATTGGAACAGAACCGGTTATTTTTTAATTGTCCCTGAAGTGTCGAGTGATGATATCTGGAGAATGTATCCCCTCTGTGGAGATGAGTCGTTGGAGAATGGTAGCGATTATTATCTCACAAAAAGTTGTGACAACCATTCCTATGAAGGGGGTGGGGGGTGGGGGTTGTGTTGGGGAGGGACAAACCATATTTTTACTCAAACTATGACCAGGCTTAGTTTCTTGATAGCGAGGCTTCTGCATGATATTGTTCTCTGCTTCAAAGCTACTTTATCTTCCTTCTATCCATCTCAAAAAGTAAAAGAATGAAAGCGAAATATGTATCTTCTTTCTATTTTGCTTTATAAAGCATGCTGCTTAAGAGATTATGGAATGAGTATGCAATTTTAAATTATATGATAGATCAAGAACTTCAATTTTTGCTGACCTGTTGAATCTGGCTCCATAATGTAATGATGACGATGTACTCAGACAATTAAGCTATCATTAGAAAGCTTGGCTCCATGCATTTCCTCAAGTATGATGAGTTTAAAGTAAGTATTAGAACACTTGGAACTTGGGGTTGTAAAAATAGAAAAGAAAAAAACAAATCATAACATGTATAACAACATACATGTTTCCCAAAAAGAACTTGTACAAACAAAATACTAAGTTCATACATCAAAAGATTACACAAGAACACATGTCTTCAAGCAAATAGCAATTGTCTAACAAGCCAAATGTTTGTATTAACATGATCCAATCTATAACGTCTGAGAGACTTTGAAAGAAGAAGAAAAAGCTTCTTACCGGTCTTATTGCTTTTGTTGCTGGAGAAAAACTAAGCAAACAATTAGAAATATAGTGATAATATAGTTGGTTTACGTAAGCATTATTTTCTCGGGGGTAAATTGGTCAATTCAACAACTCTTTGCCAGAATGTGATTATTCATTAAGGGAGTAAGTGTTATAGCTCCCAAGGGTGTGATGTACGACATATGGAGAGTTATTTTCTGCTGCCAATACTTGGCCGAAAAAGCAGGGTTTGATGCTGACGCTGGATAATATCTCGTTTTCCTGTGCGCCTGTAGGTTATGGTCTTTGTATGTCTGCAAGCTCAATAAAGCGGAATGAAAACCACAAGAGAAGATGGTTCAAATTCTAACCATGGTAAAAAAGGCTCGGTCATTTCTTTCCATTTGTCAAAGTCTTGGTGGGTAAAGTTACCTGACACGTGTTGGTGGAACAGTCGAGCTGCATGCAAGTTGGCTCTTATACCATCTTTGGGACAAAGAAAAAGAAAGGAGTAAGTGTTACGCTGGCAACCTTTTGGGGATACAAGATGTATACAAAGCAAAAAAGAAGCTATATGTGTTGAAGATATAATTAAGTGAATAGAAGTGTGCCATCTCTAACAGTATAGGCTTTTAAATGAGGTTGTCACACAATACATCACGAATCAGAGCAAATAGAGGTCCGAAGTTTGAGTCTTACAACCATCCTTAGTTAAAAAGGATTCATGTGCTTGACCTATGAAAAATAATAAGGCCCACGTGTGGATTAAGCTTTTAGATGAGGCAGTAACATAATTCAACACAACAAATGTGTTACTTTCAATGAATAACATTGTATAAGTGCTCAAGAGATATGCAAAAGTGACAATTTCAAAAAAAAAAAAGGAGATAGCAGATATGCAAAAGTGATGTTTGAAATTTGGGAGGCTGTTGTTTCCTTCCTTCAAAAGCACTTCTATTTCTCCCTCTCTAAATAGTCCATATCACGCGCCGAGTAACTTCCCAGGTCATTATTTCTTCCCTTTATTCCTTGCCTTCCATTTTCTAACTGATCCCTGTGGTAATTATGTAGTGTCAAGTTCCATAGTGTTGAGGCAATACTGCAATGCACAACAGTAGCTGGTTGACATCTTCTGCTGCTTGGACCAAAACCACCAGCTAGTATCAGCACCATCCTCTCGCTCCAATTTTCTAGCTTCCCAAGCATCTCGTAATTCAAAATACTTAACTTCTTAGGTGACTGGGCACCCAAATAGCCCCATGTGGAAGTTCCTCCTCTCTCTAACAAGCAGCATATCGTATAATTACTTGAGGTGAAACTCTCATGTCCATTTCCAGCTCCTTCAGAGCCGCCTTCATATGATTGAGATGAACCAATTATTAAGGCAAGTCCTCTAACTCTCATTAATTTAGTGCTCTTCTAAACTGGATGTCCCAAATAAAATAGCGTCTTCATACCTTGAGGCCACATTCTCAACCATTGCACTGTTGTAATCTGCAATGGGAAATAATTTTCCGTCCTCAAAGTCCCCCGCAAGAGAACACTATCGTTCCAAAAATGTACCTCTCCTTCTTTTTTTCAATAGCAAACTTAACGGTCTTGCTAAATCTGCCCACCTCTTCAAAATCTCTTCCCAAAAGGTGAGGTAGCCTCCTAGATTTTCCTCTACCCCTGTTTAGCAAAATTTCACATTTTTTGAACTTCTCCTCATGTTTTGTAATGTCTTTGGATTCTTATAATTTTTTCCTTTTGAGAAGATAAATGATAGGAATGGGACACTTTTATGTCCTTCTTCGATTACTTCAAATGTTGATATTATGATAGATGCGGATAGTGGATTTCTTGAATGTATTTACAAGTATCAATAGTGAGGGATAGCCATAGGATGGATGAGATGGGGTGGATCATTCTGAATTGAGCATTTGTTCAAGGAAAAATGGCCATAATTTGGTACTCAAAGCACATTGATATTGCTTCTAGTAGGGTTTTAGGTGATAAAGAAGCATGCACAATAATGTCCCAAGCTATCTGATGATTAAACTAAACTGAACAGCCTCACACATTTAGCAACCATGTCATCACAAATTTCTTGAGAGCTATTATTTTGTCAGTAGACAACATGATGGGATGAGAAGGTAGAGGATTACACTGTGTTGTCCAAGGTGACAACGTAAAAAGGCATCAAAATTTGTTACTTCTATAAGTGCAAAGCATAATTAAAGCACGTGTATTTAGTGCAAAATGGCATGGATGAAGAAAAAATAAAGGATGTAAATTGACAAAAACTACACTTCAGTAAGTGCAAAGCATAGCTAAAGCACGTGTATTTAGTGCAAAATGGCATGGATGAAGAAAAGAATAAAGAATGTAAATTAACAAAAACTAAACTTCAATCCCAATAGGTTGATCTCAGTTATATGAATGTTTAATATCCATTTTGTTTGATCATAAATTGACTAGTTTTTTGCTGGCAATCAACTAGGCTTGGACCGAAAGTGCAAGCTCACATAGGATGCGAAACACACTGGCAGAGTTTCAAAAAATATAAATTTTATGCCAAAAAAAAAAAATTATAAACACAAACAACAATTATGTGGACAAAGTATTTGAAAATTTTGCATTAGCAAAATGTATGGAGGTAAAACCTTGTCAATCAAGTTTGATCCCACTAAGTCCCTGATCAGATGTAGATACAGTTTTAAGTTTCTAGTCCAGATTTACTGACTACCTTTTTTTGTACTAAAACTTAAACTTCCTCTTACTAATCACCAATATATTTATCTATAACATTTTCTCTTAACAATTAAATGCATCACTTTACTTAGTGCCACTCTCTTCATGAAAGAGCTCATGTCTCTGAGACGGATGTGTTGGTGCCTGCACTGAAGTGCCGTTTTATGGGTGCCTCTGACATTACTAGCATTGGCATGCAAGTATTTAATCATTTCAAATTACCTTGTGAATGTTCACTGTGCTTGGATTACATGTGGACCAACTAAATGCTCTAGATGTACGTACTGAGGCGGCTATTGTGTTACCTGAAATAATTGGCATTCTTATACAAGAGTTCATGTAATAGAGAATAATACTCCTTATTTTCCTCTGATTAGCTCTTTTGTTCATAGTGATTCTTCTGACTCATCCTGTGATTGAGAAAGGAGAATACAACTTGACAGCTACTGATGCTGCTATTTCGCTGAATAACATTTTATGACTTAAAATGCTAATGTGGCAAACTTCTGGTTTTCAATTTTGTGCTATAGGATTAGTGCGATTTGGTCCCTTTGTTTTTTCAAACATATAACTGTTGATCATTTTCAGTGTGCTTTCAGGATTTCTTAAGGCGGAAACTGAAAGATTAATGACCATAAACCTAACCACCCAAATGGTTATTTTTTTTTATTTTTTTTTGAGCAAGAAGTCCTGAAAATGTGTGGCAAAAATAATTGAAGGTGTCATGTGCTAAGTGGAGAACATGCCAGCATGGGGAATGAGAACGACCACTCACTCTACTTATTAGATGCGATAGTAATGTAGTCTCGATATTACTAGTCAAGATACAAATAGAAAACCTAACCACCCAAATGATTGGTTATTTTACTTTTTAGTTTTTTTTTTTTTCAAATCGCAGCAACGGCAAAAAAATATTAGGTGATTTCTTTCCATTTGTCTAAGTCTTGGTGGACAGAGTTATGCGGAACTTGTACTGGTGGGAAGTAGCAGGTACTCGATGAAATAGTTGTGGTGCACACTAGCTGACCGAGACAACACAGTCTAAAAAAATAATATTTGGTGGTCTCATGTGCTAATTGGCGAACATGCCAGCAGGCAGCATGGTGCCTAATAGTAATTCCACATTAACCCAATTACACATGGATAAAAAATAAAAATTTACTAACTAATAAACTAGAGATGGGTTGTGTGTAGCTTGCATTTCTTTGTTCGTTTGGCAAGTACCAATTATATATTGTAGTATATAGTGTTTACTCCAATACTGGAGTTATTCAATGTAAGTAGGTGATGCACAACACTTAATTGATGAAGAGTCTGCCAGCTGAGCAAAATATAATTGCCATCACATAGAAATTTTCTTTAAGCTCATTTAACGGCATAAGTGGCGAGCAAGTGCTAGAAGATAACCAAAGAATACAATGGTTGGTCTATTTGTATTAAAAGCAGTTGTTGCTCCACCAATTCTTGTCTACATATGGGTAGGGCAATTGTTTTTTTTTTTTTTTTTTTGAAACTGAAACTGAATGGTTAAAGTTTTGGCTCTGAGATTGGTAGCTTATTTCCTGTCCTATTTTCCTAAATGTATAAGCTCTCCCTAATCATCTTTTTTTGTGCATTGTGTTGTATTGTATGTTTTAGATACGTGAAGCTGACATATCCCGGCTGTCATTCGCAGTTGAACTTGCTGAGGAGTTCTATGGAAGGTTCAATTCTGATAAACTGTTTCAAAAGTTTCTAGTTTATATTTGACAAACTTTTGTTTCAAAAGTTTCCATTCTCTTTGTTGCTTTTCTGACCCTCTGCTGTTTCATTGTTGTATCTCTGCTCTCCTTGCGGCCAGAGTTAAGGTAAGCATTTCGGAGTCATGAAAGCCTATTAATTTTCTACCTCATTGAAAGGGGCAATGAAAGAAAAATTGCGTAACAAGTTATATGACATGCTCAGTTGATGGATGTTGTGTAGGGGCAAGATGTTGCGTTTGAACCTGCAAAGCTACTATGGCTCATCCAACGAGATTTTCTGCGTAAGTAGGGAAATGATGTCCCAAAGATTCATATGTGCAATTGTTTGACAATTTGTGTATGTGACATCCTTTATGGACATGAACAAATGAGCTGAAGTGCTGAATATAATCTTTTTAATGTAAAATTTATCAGTGTTTACTCAGTATGTTCTCTTCCATCTAATAACGAGATGCCTTTTGTTTCTGTTCCTTCTGTTGTAATTTGTCTGAGCTTGTACCTTTTACAGAAGGAAAATCTGTGCAAGAAATGGTTGATGAAGCACTACGACATGTCCCTAATAGTGATGGTTGGTTCAGTTACCTTTATATAAATGCATAATGAATAACTATGAAGCCTAATATAAGCTAACTATGGTTGCTTATTCTGTTTCCACAGGTGATAAAAATATTGATCAGGTGCTCTTTATAATCTTGAGTTCTGCACATGGTGAAGATTCTTGCCTTAATAGATTGGTTTTAATTGTAATGCATGGTTTCAGGTGAACCAGATTCGAGATTCTTTAGCCATTATGGGTGATAATAGCACAGCCTTCAGCTTACCACAAGTATGCCTTAACTTCTTCTGCCCTTTGATCTTTTTCTTCTTCCTTGAGTTTTGCATTTCACAGCTTAGTGCAATAAAAGTATTCAATTGTCGTTTAGATAGTTTTGTGACTGCAACAATCACCAGATGTTATATCTAACCTAAAACCGTCCTTTATAGTTCTAGGTATATATTGCTTCTCTACGTGATCTGTGCACCTTTTGGGATGTATTATTTCTCTGTGCTGTCCAAGTGTGCACCTCTTTTAGGTGCAAGAACCCAGGCTATTCTGTCTCCACTCTTCTTATGGTCATTGTATCTTGCCTTTGAAGAAGATGCCATTAGGTTTTTCTTTTCTTGGTAGCTTTATTAGAAAATAATCCGGGAACAGCCTGAATTCATTGAGCATGCACCGATACCGCCAAAAACTTGTCCGTCCAGCCACCCGATGATAATAGGAAGTAGCCTACTCTACTATTAAAATTCACTACTTTCTGATCTCTATAAATCATACTGATAACTTATTTCCAACCTCCTCTTCAACTACCTCCTCTTTACATCCCTTTCCTGCAACGGCCTGCTATAACTTTGCTCCTTATATTTGTAAACTATAGATAACCAAAAAAAAAAAAAAAAAAAGGCGAAAGAGAAAATTAATTTATTTCACATTCTTGAATATTCGAGATTGGCGAAGGTGGAAAGTTGACTTAGATTTGTGCTGTCAGCCCCTAACCAATATTAGTTTAATCGAATTTTCCTTCATGTTATCTTTATATGTATCTCAATGTGACTATCACTCAAGGGTGTGGCCTAGTGGTCAATTAGGTGGGTGCAAACCTTGGAGACCAGGGTTCAAATCCAGCGAGTTGGCTCGATCACCACTGTTGTTAAAAAAATACTGTATGTCAATGTGACTATATTTACAAGATTCTCCAACTCTCTATATAGATATTTTTTTTGGATAAGTCTAGATTTTCCCAGACCCCACTTGTGAGATTACATTGGGCATGTTGTTGGATGAGTCTAAATATTCCAACTCTTTTCTCTTCCGTCATTTCTTTTGGTTTTAATTTTGATCAAGGATAATTTCTCATTGTTGATACACTATTTTGCTTTGATAGGAAGTTACCATCACTCAACCTTTGAGGCTATACTATTTTTCGCTGAATTTTACTTTTTCAGTTCATTTATCCGTATAATTGTTGTTTGGATTATAGTTCTTTTCTTGCATTACTCTCTCTCTCTCTCTCTCTCTCTCTCTATATATATATATATATATATATATATATATATAGAGAGAGAGAGAGAGAGAGAGAGAGAGAGATGTGCATGCGTACACCACACATAAGTTTGCTAACATTTTCCCCACTTTTTATTCCAGTAAATATCCATTAAGACATGAAAATGTATCTTTGGTATGATGGAAATCCTTTTCCAATAAAATTTTATCCATGAGGAAGTCATTTTTTGTTGTTTGATTACCCAAACTTATATCATATTCCAATAAAAAAAATTCCATGAGGAAGTCATTTTTTGGTGTTTGATTACCCGAAAGTATTTTTTGAGGAAAACTTTTTCCATCAAAAGGCTGATTTTTTTTTTCAACTATTCCAACTCTAATTTAGACTTTGTTATCAATCTTTAACACTCAAAAGTTTCATAAAATTTCCAATAGGAGCACTATCCAATTTGCTGATATTATTATCAAGCTTTAATAAATATTTTCCACTAACACTACACCGGAGAACCTTTTCCAAACAATCATTTTCAAGTCAAACATTTTCCTTTGTGTCAAACACACGTCTTTTTCTTATACCCAATTCACCTCCTATAGTCTTCAATGCCACCATCATTGTTGTCTCTGCTTTTGCCCATTTTCGGACGCTGCCACTACTTCTACCATCCCAACTTCCTGCACTTAGTGCTGCTACTTCCTGCCTAATTCATCTCTTTCCCTCCTGAAAGCTCCGTTAGCTCTCTAGATCAGCAATTTCTCTATGCCTCCAGTCTGACTGCTTTTTGATATCCCGTAGTCCAAGCTCACATGCTATGCTTCCAATTGACACCCTTAGAATTGCAAAGTAACGGATGACTGACTAGGCTTTTAAAAAAAAGCATAAGATCTACAACAAGCACTACATTTTGGGGATCGAGTCAATGATGAATACACTATATTTGGCAGCAAAACCCATCAGGAGTTAAAGAGAGATTGCCAGTGTTACTGCCGCAGTTTAACAGGGGCCAATTTAGTCAGAGGTCCGGCAACCACTGACAAATCAATGAGAAAATAAGAGAGGGCGAGATACCAAGAGAGAAAATAAAGTTGGGTTTAGCTTTTCTGGTCAAAAGACAAAAATGTCCTTTCCGTTACTATGTTTTAGTTTCCTTCGGGTTACTATGTTATTATTTTTCTACTAGGAGTACTCTATGGAATACAAAAGTAGACACAACGCTAATCTGATAATAGCAAAACCCTATGAACACACACATTGATCATTTTTCTCTTCATTTGCGACTTTCTTTATAAAAGCATGTGCTTTTTGAATGCGCTTTATAGCAGACCTTGGCGTTTTTCGCTTTTGATAAGACATTGGTTTTGCTTAAGCAAGTCACGCTATACAACTATAGCATCATATTGGACTCTCCCTCCCCCACCCCCCACTCCCTGAAGTAGGTGGGGGTTTAAGGGAAATGGAGAACCGATTAAACTTATATGTGAAAGGTATCATTTAATGTCCGTAAGTGTAGGTATGGTTGCTAAATAATAGCTTTATCATCTCCTAGACTCCTGCCTCGCAAATCCCATCCTACCTCTCTCCCCAGAAAATGAAGGAAAATAATTTTTGTTTGTTATGTAGTTGCATTGGTATTTGGATAGTAAAGACACATGCTAAGGTATTATAGCAAACTTGGTATGCCTTTAGATTTGAGCATTTTGTATAAGAACTTCCCAGAGTTATGCGCTTAGATATAATAACACGCATATTTCTTTAACAGCCCCATCTTCAGCGCACAAAGCTTTGTGATATGAAGGATGCTGAGCTGGATCCTCTTTATGTCAAGAAGAGGGAGCAATTAAAAGAAGTTGTAGCATCTATTATTCGTCCAAAAATTGTCCAGGGTAAATCTCTCAACGGGAAGGAGTTTGTATCATTCCTTGAGCAGGTGATTATCCACCAATTATCCTGATTGTAATCAATCGCTTTTGTATACTTACGACCTTTTTTTGAACTTATTGCTCTTAAATGACAACTTTGTTTCCAGATTCTTGATGCGTTGAATAAAGGGGAGATTCCATCCACGGGGTCGCTTGTGGAAGTCTTCAACAAGGGTATCCTGGAGCGGTGTCTAAAACTGTACAATGAGCGGATGGCAAGCGTGCTTTTGCCAATGCCAGCTGAGTCTTTGCAAAAGGCTCATGAAGAGCACAGACAGGCGGCGATGAACGTCTTTGACGAACAGCATTTTGGTCATCACCATGCAAAAAAATCAGTTGATCAATTGGATGAAGAGATTGAAAAGGTTTAAAATTGATTGAACAAGCATAGGTTTATGTAATTCTCAAATTTTATCTTATTGCCACATGTACTGCAGGTGCATAAGAATATCATGTTGGCGAATGAATATCAATCCTCAAAGCTGTGTGAGGCTCTGTATACTAGCTGTGAGGACAAAATGGACAATCTTCAGGTCCTCAGACTTCCTACGATGGCAAAGTTTAATGCTGGCTTCATCCAGTGTAACCAAAGCTTTCACAGTGAATGTGTCGGACCTTCTAAAATCAACTACGAAAAGCGGATGATGAAGGTTTTAATACGTTTAGTTTCTAGTACTTGCTTCTTTTTTTTTTTTTTTTTTAATCAAAAAGATTTTTCTCAATATACTGCGTGTACACTTCAGCTCTTACCATAATATTGCTTTTGGTTGTGTTGGGAGGTTGGAGAAGAGAAAGAAATAGGATGTGTTTTATCAGGAAGCCCCTACCTTAAGTATACAATTGAACCCAAAAGGTGAGCCATGGATCGAGACTTGACCGTCTGCTGGTGAATATGTAGGTTAATTGCATCAAGCTGGATTAACAGATGAGGAAAAAAAAAACATTCAGGAAGCTAGGCAAATATACATTTTTACTTGTAATTGACTATACAAATCTGGATAACAGACAAACATAAACTATAGTATTTTTGCAGTAAGTGAAAATATCCTTTCCATCATCTTTTATCCCTTGGGAATTAGTCAAGAATGTCTAGTAATTATGTTGCTTTCGAATTCTTGCTTTGATCTTCATTAGTTGCACAGCCACTCTTGAATATAGAAATTATTTGTCACACAAATGTTCTTTTATGAGATGTTTTGCCTGCTCCCCCTCTTCCAGTAGGTTTTCTTTCTGGATTAGTTAATATTAGTAGACTACATCCCCCTTCTAGTTAAAAGAATAAAAAATTGCACTAGAAAGAGTCGACACGATTCTGAAGCGTCTTTGGAATCAATTTAGCTGGAGGTGGCCTCTAAAATTATACGGTGTCTCTGTGAATTCATTGTTGAAATTAAGAAACGGAAGTTCCACCTCTCCCCCCTGCTCCATGTGTGCAGATAAACTGTGCGAAACTGATTTTGCCAGTGTTCTTAAGACAATGCAAGCAATAACAAAGGAAAATTCCTTTACCTGTCCAAAGTATAACCAAGAGTCACAGATGATGAATTATCATTTGAATTAAGCAGTATCAGTCTCGGTTTCCAGATTTACCCATTTTATCTGTTTTGTGTCTTGTTTATACATGCTTATGCATTACTCCGAGTTCAATTATTGTTTTTTCCACCTTCCCCTTGTCCATTTCATACAGCCTACTCTAAATGAATTGCGTATATCTACAAATCATGCAGATGTTGGAGAAGTCAAAGTCTTTATTTATTAAGGACTATAATCACAGACTCTTTAATTGGTTGGTGGCTTTCTCACTCTTCATGGTGGTGGTTGGGCGGTTCGTCATAAAGTTTATTTTGGTCGAGATTGGCGCGTGGATACTTTTTATCTTCTTAGAAACATATACAAGAATGTTTTGGTCTGCAGAGTCACTTTACTATAATCCAGTGTGGCATTTTATTGTAGCTGCTTGGGAAACGCTTGTGTATAGTCCAATCCTCGACCTGGACAGGTATTGAAATTATTACCTTTTTATTCTGAAATTCTGTTACTTCTAGATATCCTTTGTGAATTTCTTTGTTGCTTTAGCTTGCATCAGTCACATTTTAGTAATATTTCCTTTCCTATCTTGTTTGCTGCTGCCTGCAGGTGGGCAATCCCTGTGTGTGTAATAGCTGTAATATTTGTGATTTATTGGCGATGTTATGGGAGACGGAAACATGGCCCCGTGTGGTTGTTACCCATGTACAGCAATTCTAAAGACCGGCATAGAACAGAATAGTAATGGCAGCTTATCATGCCCGTCCAATCATCGCGAGCTTTATGTTTTATTTTCAAAAGCACGCGAGGTTTCTGGGGATATATGGATTTTAGCATACCCTTCGGCTCAAATATGGAGTGGGAACCAGAGGAAGATCTAAACAGGTCTTGAGCTTTGTTGTAAAAGTTGGAAATATTTGTATCTTTATCATTCATTAACTTCTACTGTAAAACTGGAGTATAATTATTTTAAACAATTTAAAGATGTAGTCAGAGAATTTCACATGGCAACTTTAGTTTTTTGTGGTTGTGTATACTAGCAGCCACTACAGATACTTAGGTGTCAAAAGGATTTGAGAGATCACAACTGATATCCCCCTCTAGTTATTGTAACCATTATATTTGTTTTTTTCTCTATGATATTTTTATCTTTGGAAATACATTGGTTGCATGTGTTTAATGCGGATTACGCATTTGGTTGGTCGACTAAAAATATTCACATCCGCTAGCCAATAGACAAACATTATACACTAATTATGCATATATTATACATCAGCCGGCTGTTTTTTTTTTTTTTGGACAGTTGGCTATTTAAGTTGATTTTCCTTTAGGCAGTTGTGTTCGTTTTCTCCATTGCATAATCCTTCCGAGCAGTTTGCCCGAACTTCTGAGGCATGTTCATAGACTAAAGAGACTTTTTTTATATGTTGCAAAATGAAAAGTTAGATAAGATAAAATATTTCAATTAAACAATACGTTAGGATCCTTCTAACAGAATATGTTTGTTGAACATCATTATTGAAGGTTCTTTTAAACAATCCTGGAAGCACATATTCTTTAAACAAGGAATTATTCATTCGTGCTAGTGACATAAATATATTGATCAGATAGATATTAAATTACAGAAAGCAGCAATGTTCTATATTTTCTAGCACGACTAGATTCTTTGGTACGAGATACTAGATGCCTAAAATGTCTTGTAATGTTAAATATTAAAGAGAATTAATTAATTAATTTGCATGCTGAGTCATTTTCTAATCCACGCCGAGTCATTCTAATGTTAAATATTAAAGATAATTAATTAATTTGCATATAGTTAAAAACGATAGCTTGTGTCAATTAGGTCAATAACTTAATGCGATGAGTAGCTATATTTGGTGGGGTGAAAACTAGAGAGATAGATTATATTTTTCTTTTTGTCTGTGGCCAAGTTATGACTGATTATAGAACAGTAAAGTAACTCCCATGGTTAGGAGGTGATTTAAAAATTTGAGTTAGGCAATGGTTGGCATATTTTAAAGATGTTACATATGAGTTAGTATATAAACACTGATCTATTAGATAAAGTTGAGGTTTAGTTAAAGTGGAAGTGCTCAGACGAACAAGGTCGGTCAAATTCCATCAAAATATTATTTTATGTCCAACTTTATAACCACTTTCTCAGATTTAGCTAGGGTGCCATTTGGCCATAGTAGTTGTTTGCTTCTAACTGAAAAACTCAAAAATTGTGCTAGCAAAATTCCACAAGGATTGTTCAATTTTTATTTTCTTGTTTATCCATCTATAATGTGCTTGTTTATTTTCCATGATTTAGGATTGGAAAATGAAGTGTGTCTAACTTCTGCGTTTTGGCTAATGGCTATTTCAATCATTTTGTAATTTATTCATATCACCTTTATGCAAAAGTAACAGTATTAATTTTTAATTGATTCCGATTTACAGAAGGCGAAACTTTTTAGTCCCACATTCCCACTTGAATGTTTTTCCAATATAAAACAAACATAAAACAAAAGGACTGTATTTAAACGGGTCTTTTTAATAAAAGAGAAGGGTCATTTGCACGATTGTCCTTCAAAGGCGCTAGTCTTTAATTTTGTCCCTTAAATTGGTGGTCATTAATTTTTATCTTTCGCTAAAAATCTTTTAATTTCAGGTTTAAATCCCCGCTCAATAAAAATTTAAAAAAAAATCACAAGGCAAAGTTTTACTTGCAAAACTCCACCTCAACCTTCAGACAATTTTTGTTTTTTACGTAGTTGGAATTTTACAAACATCTGCCTTAAGGCCTAACGTTGCTCGAATAGGCCTCACTTTGCTACAAACTTCTACCTTGTGATTTTTTTTTTAAAATTTGACTGAGTTGGGTTCGGACCCAGAACCCATGGGTTTTAGGCGAACAACAAAAATTAAAAATTTCAAATTTGAGTAGCAAAAATTAAAAACCAGTACATTTGAAGGGCATTTGGCACAAAAAAAATGAAGAAAAAAATTTCTTTAGAAAAATGAGTTTCTAATGAAAGTAGGAAAAACAAGTCCTACAAGTGGCATTACACATTAATTGTCTCCTCCCTACCACTCACCCCCACCCGAGTCCCACCCCCTACCAACTCAGCATCCCACCCCACCCTCGGCCCTCGAAGTATATGTCTGCATTACATATAAATGTTTTTAAAATAATATTTTTACTTACAAACCTAACTAAAGAAAATAAATAAGAAATCCGCTTATTTTTCTAAAAAAATATTTTTAAAGAAAACATTTTGGTTCTTACCGAACACACCCTTAAACAATTGCTTTTGTTGACACCATTGGAACAATGTGTCTATATATTTAAAGCAAAGCTTTATGGTGACACCATTCGCTTTCCCCTTTCCTTTTATTTTCTTCATCGCTCTCACTGTTCTTTAGAAAGTTAGCACCAGCCAAACACACACTTCCATTATTATTTTTTTCTATAAATACAAGTACTTGTGAGTACTTAGTACTACTAGTTTGTACAAAACACTTAATTACTATTGTTCAAATGCTTTTTGTGAGAAATTAAGGTGGTCCGATCCAACAAAAATTGAATCTTTTTTGTTACTACCATGGCTAACAATCCATCTGAAGGACCACCAGATGATTTCTTTGATCAAATCTTGGGTTTTCCTGCATACAATGGAGCAGAACAAAATATGGCGGGAAATGAAACTGGAGCAATACCACAGGGGATGATGCTCCAGTTAAACTCAGGTGACGGGTCGGGTCAGTTTTCAGGAGTGGGTCTTGGTGTTGGGTTAGGTGGTGGTGGTGGTGGGTATCATCATCATCACCACCATCATCATCATGGGGGTGGTGGGGGTAGTTTTCCATTGGGGTTGAGTTTAGAACAAGGGAAAAGTGGGTTCTTGAAAATGGATGATATGTCAACAGCAGCAGCAGCAGCACCTGGAAGGAGATTTAGAGATGATGTTGTTGATAGCAGAGCTTCTTCTTCTGTTAAACCTGTAAATATTGCTACTATCTCTTTTCTTGGTTTAAAAGTTTATTGCTTTCTTTTTGGTTGCCATTAAAAACTATCTTGTGATGTTCTGTTTCTTTTTTCTTGGATTTTTTTTGTGTGTGTGTGCAAACTGTTGTAGAATGTGTTCTTGAAAAAGTTTTCACCTTTCTGCTATTTTTCTGAATTTTAGTTCTCGCTTGAATCTGGCATTTGTTAGCTCCACCTTATTTCTGGGATTAAAATATACAGAGGGAAAACGTTTATGTATGAGTTTGGTATGTGGGAAATCAATTCTTGTGTTTTCTTTTTCCCCTTCCTATTGTGTACTTGTTAGTCATGTATGATTTGGAGTAAAGAATCATGTAATTTGAAAAGAACGAAAGAAAATATTTTATTGATAAACTCTACGAAACTCTAAACGCTCTCTACAATTTCCACAATATAAAATAAATAGCAGCAGCCCTATTTATAACGGTATAAAACCTAATTTAACTCAAAACGGGAAAAACCTATTCCTATACTAATTTGACTATAAATCCTAGTTACACATGAATTAAAATACCAAATCCTAACCAATTTTGGTTTCCTACAATTCTAAATTATTGTTTCCAACAAAGAAGGCTTATATCTTTTGGTATTCAAGCTAGAGATCATGTAGGATATACTTTTTTCTTGATAATTGTGGTGTCTGTACTAGCTCACGCGCACCTCGACTAATTCCATGGGATAGTTGCCAACAACAGATACCAGGTACCGGGTAACTCTGTCCACCAAGGCTAGGACTGATAGGTAGAAATCGCCTAGAGTTTTTGTCTCTACTGGGATTTGACCCGAGGCCTGGTTCATGTAGGATATTTTATTTTGAGATTAGCATTGCTAGCTTCATCTAGAGAAAAGGGGCTTGATATGTAAAGATATTTTTTTCCATTACCAGGTGATGAAAGCGAAACCATGGTCCGAGGTCTAAATATGAAGGAATTCCACCATTTACTAAGTGATTTTACCATTTGTTTCGTTGAGATACAATTGAATATAATGGCAAGATTCAATCTTTTACAGGGTTTTCATGGCCAACCGATGCCTTCAATGCCTCATCCCCCTGCAATACGTCCAAGGGTGAGAGCAAGGCGAGGACAAGCAACTGATCCACACAGCATTGCGGAGAGGGTATGATTTTTTTACACCAAAAAGTATTCTAAAGTTATGCAGATTGTTTAACAAGGTTCATGCTTTTTTGGTGTTTCTAGCGTTTGGACAGAAGGAAATTATCTCTCTTCTTTTTATTATCATTGCAACTTTTCATTGTAAATGAATCAGGTTGAACTAAGTTCCACAAAGTGAAACGTTATTTTCACTGGAGATCATCTAACTAATTCATATTATTTTTGGGTTATACATTGAGAAGAGAAATTTCTGATAATATAGTGATAATTCTTAAGCCAGACTAGGAAGAAAACATCCTTTTTCCAAACACTGGTGCAAGGTTTAATACTATGTATTCTAAGCCAGACTAGGAAGAAAACATCCTTTTTCCAAACACTGGTGCAAGGTTTAATACTATGTATTCTAAGCCAGACTAGGAAGAAAACATCCTTTTCCCAAACACTGGTGCAAGGTTTAATACTATGTATCCTACTTACATTCGCAAAAAAAAAAAAAAAAAAAAAAAGGCTTAGTACTATGTATAAAGGCCTATTTACTAGTCTTCTGTTGTTGTTACTTTACCATAACTCACTTTATTATTTAACTGCAGTTACGTAGAGAGAGGATAGCAGAAAGAATTAGAGCATTGCAAGAATTGGTTCCCAGTGTCAATAAGGTCAGTTTTCTTTCTTCTACATAGTGAACTCTGTTTCACTTACTGTGAGCATCCTTTTGAGAAGATAGAAAAGAAGAGGGTAAAACATGCAAACCCCTTTCTTTCGACAGTTTTCTTTTCTGGACTTTATGCATTCACTAAGGATTCTGGAATGATGGATATTATTTGCAGAATTAAAAACACTACCTTCTTCAACTTTTTCAGTCTGTTCAAGTTATGATTCTTGATAGAGTAGCAATAAGGACTTCAAAATGAAGAACTAAAATAGACTTCATTCAAAAATAGTAGGGTCACATGGATATGAATTTCCCATGTGTGCGGTTTTGAACTTTTCTCCAGTGTCTTTTAGTCTACCTGAAAGAATGTAAAAAATTGAAGTTGATTGGTTAAGTGACTTTGTCTCCTGCTATTTTCGTTAATGAATTTTAGTATGGAGTAGCTGATAAGCATCTTATTGTGAGGATACTGCATGATGCATATTATGGTCTATATTTCAAGCTTGATAAAGTCACTATTAGAAGACATATAGTTGTAGTCACTGGTTAAAGAGGATTAATCTTGATATTTCAGTATACTTAGATACGTTAATTGAAGGAGATCTTCAATTTAGATTAGTCCACTAGTTATACCATTTATAATTCAGGGAGATTGGATTACACAGAATCCAAACAAGAATATGTTGAATTGATGGTCTTGAGAGATTATAAGCATTTATCGGTTAATGCAAACATTCAGCCACCCACTTCTAATTATTTTGACGCAATATAACTATAAAGTATAAACATTAACAATATTTAACATGTTATAATTATTTTTCTATAACATTTGTAAAGTTTGTCATGAGGTATCCATCAACTGTTCTTTCCTTTGTCTGTTGGTCTTGCAGACTGATAGAGCTGTAATGCTTGATGAAATTGTAGATTATGTCAAATTCCTACGGTTACAAGTGAAGGTGAGTTCAACTAGAGTCTTTCCAATAGTTTCAGTCAGGTGTCACTCTATGTCCTTTTTAACGTATTGATGTTGATTTTGGTCGGGAAGGTGCTTCAGGAATGCATTCTGGTACTACTGATAATACACAGAGCTTCATATAACTGCAACTTTTTAAATTTAAAAGAAATGTCGTGAATGTAGTACCTCCAAGGTGCAGAAACTAGCATCTTGACCTGCTTGGTTTTTCTGCATAAAATTATTTAAAATGTACTCTCTACGGAATATTCTTTCTCTTTGCTTTTGCTTTTGCATTGCTCTTTTCAATGGCTTTTCATTTCAAGAAATGTTCCCACGTCATTTTTTGCGTAGCATTTTCCTTATGCATGTTGTCTGCAGTGCTAAATGATACTCCCTCTGTCCGAATTTATGTGGCACCCTTTGATTTATAGACACACACATGTCTAAGGTTTATTTTAGACCACAAATTTCAGAAGTCTTCATTTTTTTCTTAAACTTTGAGCCTAGTCAAACGGTGCCACATAAATTGGGACGGAGGGACTAATTAGTTGAATATGATGTCTATATGTTCAAAATAATTGGTCAGCAAACAGTTTCCCCCGAGTATGGTGTTGAAAGGAAGTATTGCTGAGTGGAAGCCTCTCAAATAAGTTACTTGAATAAAATAGTGAAATGAGATGTCATAAAGGATCTTCCACTCACATCATGGGAAATTTACCTTTCCTTTTTAGAGGGCATAGCACTAGATTTCTTCCTTTTGTTTTCTCCTCCTTTTGAATCAATACTTTTTTCTTGCATTATTGAACATTTTGGAACTTTTCTAAGTTAAAAATCATATTTGATGCTATAGGTGTTGAGCATGAGTAGGCTAGGAGGAGCTGGAGCAGTTGCACCGCTTGTTACAGACATTCCAATATCATCAGTAGAGGTTCTTTTTAATTATATTAAACTTCTTTTTAAGCAGAATTGTCCACCCTGTTTGTTAATACTTGTGGCTTTGTCTTATTTAGGAAGAGAGCAGTGAAGGTGGAAATAATAATAACCAACCAGCCTGGGAAAAGTGGTCAAGTGATGGCACAGAAAGGCAAGTGGCTAAACTTATGGAAGAAAATGTTGGTGCTGCAATGCAATTTCTTCAGTCTAAGGCACTATGCATCATGCCTATTTCTCTTGCATCAGCAATTTACCACTCTCAACCACCAGATACATCAAGTCTTGTTAAGCCAGAAACAAATCCTCCTTCATAGAGAGAGACCCTAGGTGATAACATGCTAATGACCATGAGAATTTTCTTCTTGCAGTGGATGGTTCCTACATTTACCTATTATTAAGTACTTTTTAGCTTTGTTGAAAGACAGGTTATTTTTTCTTTTTACTGTTGTGTATAAAGTAATCCATTTTCTGTCATTGATATATTCAATTAGTAAGACAGAAATTGTCAAACTTTTCTTCATGTGATGTGTCTTCTTGTGTAAAAAAGAAAAAGGAAATGAATGGTGGGACTAGGATAGTTTAGTGGTGGATGTAGAAGCACTTGTGTGGTGGGGTCTCTCTGTTTTGCTAGTGGAAATTGGGGCCCTTTAATACTCATACATAAACTTGGCATAATCTCAAACTAAATATATCAACTGCAATCTATTTCAGTGCTAGCTAGTGGTAATAACAGTAGCTTTTTGTTTGCATTTGCGATTGTGTAGCCTAGTGGTTAATAGCTTAGCGGTCAATGAAGTGAGATAAAAATCACATAACTCAAGATTCGTTAGAAAATGATATTTTTTTTCATTCCAAATTGTGTTGGTGAAGTAACAAGTATTTATTGGAACAGTTTGAGTTCCCATATTAATTCTAACTAATAGGGTGGTTATCAAATAGTCCCATGACCTAAGATTTATAGTTCAGAAATGGATTATTTTTCAAAAAAAGAAGTTGTTTAGTCGTTTTTTTTGGAAAGCGCATGTGGTTGTTTTCTCAAAGTGGTTTGACTTAATTCTCTAATTTTCTCCTGAATCATTATTGAAATGCATCATTGGAGAGAGAATGAAAAAGGCAGCTACGACGGAAAGCTGTTACCCATTTGCTTCTTTACTTTATAGTAGTATTTTCTTGCCTTACCATAATAACTTGGATAATTCTTTTGGGTTGGTCCTATCCTATCCTGTGATAGTAGTAATTTGACTTGGACTCTCATTACTAGTTTCAAATTTCAAACAATCAACTTTTATCAAAGACTTTAAAGGATATTGAAATGTTGATGGCTGATTAAACATGTGTTCTGGGTCAAGTCTTTTAAGTTTTTAAGTGTTATTTTTCTTTTTAGTTTGTTGCAAAAAAAATCTCTTTTATATTTAGTAAGTTGACAATTCAAACATCTTACATGACAAGTTTATAATTACAAGATTCAAATGATATTTTAATCGGAAAAGGCTCATAAATACCTCTAACTTATTAAAAAAGGCTCATAAATCCTTCCACCTTTGGATCTAAAAATACTCTTCCATCCATCTTTTAGGTCTAAAAATACCCTTAAAGTTTGTTTTTGGCTCAAATATACCCCTCAAACTAACAAGTCAAATTTAACTCTTTTAAAAAGTCACATGACATTTTGTAATTGGTCACACATTTTAATTTCAGAATAAGTAAAACCCACCCAATTTTAATTTTAATTTCAGAATAAGTAAAAGAGTTAAAAGATTCAGAAGTCTCTCTTTATTTATTAAACTTCGTGCTTAATCAAATTAAGACACTTAAATTGAAACCGAGGGAGTAATACTCTATTTGGTTTGGAACTGGATCGTCTTTTTTCAACTTCATCTACATTGAAAGTGGGAGTCACTAATGTCATTCGAGTATTTTTAACTCATATATTAACTATTGGAAAATACAAAGTACATATATTTTTGATACAGAGGGCTAAACTGCTGATTATTCGATGAAATGAGCGTCTAATACAAGCCTTAAATGCAGTCCAAATTACTTGCTAAGGGTCGTTTGATCAAAGGCAAGTTAGGCAAGAATTACTAATATAATGATTGTAATGTAGAAATTAATAATATAGGAGTTGACAATTTAACAATCAATAATGTAGGGATTAGCATGCGAACATTAGTATGCAATGATTGTAATGTAGGAGCTATTTCTCGTTTAATGTCTGGTTTATTGTGAATATATCAGATATAATTTTATATATTTACTTCTTAAACAAATAAAAGTTTGTTTGGAAAACGAAGTTTTTTTGTAAATTGAAAGGATGTCTTTATCATTTCGCTTGCTTAATCCATGATACCATCACATCACGATATATGTATACAAAATGGTGGTATCATAGATGTGTTTTTTTAGAAAAGTGTTTTGAATCAATGAACATGATGCCATCTCAATATATTTATATACCATATTGGTATCATAATTTTCAGGGCATTTCGGGTAAATAGTTTGAGGGGCATGAAAGGAAAAGGGGTAAGAGCGGGTAATTATTTTGTTTTTCAGGGGCAGCAACATTCTTTCCCCCAGAAATAAACGCAGCATCAGCAGCAAACTTCGGCTCCAATAACAGTCAATAGTAACAAATAAAAGGGGAAAATAAGAAATTTAGCTTTAAACGCCAGTTCGAATTTATTTATTCAGTAGAAAATCTCCTTTTTCACATCAAAAATGCCGAACAACATTGCCATTGCTCCCAGTCCACTACCCCATTAGAGTGTACTGATTGGTAAAGCAACTGGCTTTTAATAATTTATACTTCCTAATTGTATACTACCAATCTACTCAACTAATTTTAGGCAAAATATGACATCCTGACCCAAAACAAGCACTTTCACTAGATCTGGTACAAGTTAATGGATTAAAAAACAAGAATAATTCCACCTGTAATCATACTCACAGACGAAACAATTTTTAAACTTCAATGCAGTAGGTAATTTACTGCATATGACATGGGATGCCTCTCCCCATCCATTGTTTTGCATTATTAAGAACTGAACAACAAGAACAAATTTACTCCACAGCATCTAGATCCCGGCAAGGAGGAGCCTTAGGCTCACCTAATAATGTAGTATTTCCTCCTTCCGGTCCACAATTGATACGACCTGGGTTCTGAGTGCCGCGCTGAAACATAAAAAGCATGCGAATCAATAACGCTGTAATATCATTATGCCTGATAAAATTAGTGTATGCAGCTTAGTCATCTTACCGGTGGTTTTTCACCTTTCTTGAACGCCTCAACAATCTCTACAGCTCTCTTTGGAGTGAGATCCTCCTGCAGAAAAGAAGGGGAGACCAATTGAGCTTCAACTAAATTTATTAGTTATTACCACAAGAGTGAACACCTAGCGACCAAAACAGGATTAAAGTATTAACTCACATAATAATTGTAAGCATATCCTTCAGATCCATTGGAATAGTCAGCCACCGTCATCATTGGAGCATTTACACAGCACCCCTGCCACAAAAATAAGGTATGATATTAAAATAGTTACATGTCAAATAAGCAATGACTTGGATGGTGTTCAACATTCTGGAACGAATATATGCACCTAATTGGTGGTTTCCCAGGTGAAGAGCCTCTGATGCATGGAAAGTAAGAAGGATGTCACACACAGTAGTTTAACAACACGAATAGCCTATCCGGTCATTTAAGGAACACCACCAACCCCCCCCCCCCCCCCCCACCCGCCAGCAGCCCCAAAAGGACAATTTTGGCTGCCAATATACAAGGACCACTAGTGTTAGGGAAATAGTGTGGAGGACTTAATAGCTGTCTATTGTAGTTAGTGACCACATTGCACATTTTTAAATAGCTTTGCGTCCTCTAATGTCTTTGCTCTAAATAAGCAATAGCTAAACCCTAACCATTAAATTCTCAGTGTCACAGAGAGACCAATTCTCCTTGGGATCTGAAGAGCAATTCTATTTTTTTTTTTATTATTTTTTTTGGGCTCTCTATGCCTCTATTGAATTTTTTATTTTGATAAGCATATTGAAATTACCTCTATAGAAAATTGTCTTCTGATGGATAAGCATAACTTGTCATTAACAGTTGGTTTTTACTGTTTCAATTCCACAATCATATCTTATGCCTTCACAAGATTGGTTAGGAGTACCTAAGCTAGTGTGAAATAGGTTTAAGACTGTCAGCAAAACATAGTAAACAAAGACAATCTTTTCAACTTTACCCTTCAAAAAAAATAAAAATAAAAAAACTTTTATCTTCCTGCGATGCTTTTTCTTTGGTATGTGATATATCTTTATAAATTTCATGCCTTTTCGAGGGTTCCAAATCAATAGTAAGTCCCCCCTTCAGATCTCGACATGGTCCAATGGATAAGACCTCAATGCATTGGCAACAATGACATTGACACATGTAACAGCACAAACTTAATCTGGTCAGATTTAGCCTCCGACGCTTGGTCTAGTGGCGAAAGTGCAGCTTGTGATCTGTAGGTTAGGCACTTACGAACCCTGCCGCAAACAAAATCCTAGTATTTAACCTTGCGAGTTGGTTATTTGTCAGCACCAATTTAGGGACAGCCCATTATTAATCGAGTTCCGAACCGTGTAACCAAAGATCTAGTCAAATTTCACCATGACAAACATAAAATAAGAGAATTTGGTTTGAGAAAACTAGCTGATTAACAGTAAAGATGGGTTCTCCGACTTCGAAAAGTTCCCAGCCTATCACATCTTTCTCTTCTCGTGTATCTAAAAACCATCCAACCAAGAAAGGCATCCTCTTAGCAATCCATGAATTCAAGCCTTTTGTGGCCTCAAAACGTCAAAACGGTTATGAGGAAAAAGAAGTTCCTCTGCCAGTTGCTAGTTTCGCAGGTTTAAAAAAGAATTCATTTGCCCCAATTACTGAAACCTTTTGTCACTTCACTTTAGGTATAGGAGGAATCAATTGTGTATTCGTCCATATAAAACGTGTGTTTGTATATGTCTCCATGCACACCATTAGTCAAACCTCTTTATAACCTCATTTGTCTGAACCTTTTTTGCCTGTTGTAGTAGTTGGCTATTACACGCCTATAACAACATTTGACCTTTAGATCTTATTTAGTTGTTATAGACAAAAAATATTGTATGAATCAATTATTTTATGTTATAGAAGAAAAAAATTATTTAAGTTTAAACTTTTAAAAGATAGTTATGTCAACAACAACAGCCCAGTGAAATCCACATCTTGGGGTTTGGGGAGGGTATAATGTACGCAGACCTTACTCCTACCAAGGTAGGATGGCTGTTTCCGAGAGACCCTCGGCTCAATAGAAGCATAAAAAGGGGGTCATATAAGGTTAAAAGATTTAAAACGATATTGCAATGAAATAATGCAAGCGACACAGTAAAACAGGATAATCAAGGAATTCAAAGCGATATGGAAATGCAAATCACGAAAGCGGCACAGATAAAATAGAGTAATCAAAGTACAGAAAGTAGCAAATAATAACATAAATCAAAGCACAAGAAATTATAATGCGCTAATGCGCCTACTAATAAGGAAAGATAACGAGACTTATATACTAGCCTTCTACCCTAATGTGGGTCCTCCACACCTTCCTATCTAAGGTCATATCCTCGGTAAGCTGTAACAGCGTCATGTCCTGTCTAATCACCTCTCCCCAATATTTCTTTGGCCTACCCCTACCTCTTCTGAAACCATCCATGGCTAACCTCTCACACCTCCGCACTGGGGCATCTATGTCTCTCCTCTTCACATGCCCAAACCATCTTAGTCGCATTTCCCGCATCTTGTCTTCCACCGAGGCCACTCCCACCTCATCCCGAATAGCCTCATTTCTAATCATGTCGCTCCTAGTGTGCCCACACATCCATCTCAACATTCTCATCTCGGCAACTTTCATCTTTTGAACGTGAGAGATCTTAACTGGCCAACACTCCGCCCCATACAACATAGCCGGTCTAACCACCACTCTGTAGAACTTGCCCTTCAGTTGTGGTGGCACCTTCTTGTCACATAGCACTCCTGAAGCTAGCCTCCATTTCATCCACCCTACCCCAATACGATGTGTGACATCATCGTCAATCTCCCCGCTGCCTTGCATGATAGACCCAAGGTACTTGAAACTACTTTTCTTTTGGATGGCCTGAGCACCAAGCCTAACTTCCACGCCAACCTCCTGGGGTGTCTCACTGAACTTACACTCTAAGTACTCTGTCTTGGTCCTACTCAGCTTAAATCCTTTAGACTCCAAGGTATGTCTCCAATCCTCCAGCTTAGCGTTAACTCCGCTACGAGTCTCATCGATCAGGACTATGTCGTCCGCGAAAAGCATACACCATGGCACCTCACCTTGAATTTGTCGCGTCAATCTATCCATCACCAAGGCAAATAAAAACGGACTAAGAGCTGATCCTTGATGCAACCCCATCACAACTGGAAAGTGCTCTGAGTCCCCTCCTACTGTCCTTACTCTAGTTTTGGCTTCCTCATACATGTCCTTGATCACCCTAATGTATGCTACAGGTACACCTTTAGCCTCCAAACATCTCCATAGGATTTCTCTTGGAACTTTATCGTAAGCCTTTTCTAGGTCGATGAATACCATATGCAAGTCCCTCTTCCTCTCCCTATACTGCTCCACCAGTCTCCTCACAAGATGAATGGCTTCTGTAGTTGAGCGTCCCGGCATAAATCCGAACTGGTTCTCTGAAATAGACACGCCTCTCCTCACCCTCATCTCCACCACTCTTTCCCACACTTTCATAGTATGGCTTAGTAGCTTGATACCTCTATAGTTTTCGCAACTCTGGACATCCCCCTTGTTTTTGTATAGAGGGATCATTACGCTCGACCTCCATTCTTCGGGCATCGTTGCCGTCTTAAAGATGACATTAAACAACCTAGTCAGCCACTCCAAACCTGCCGAGCTCGCGCTCTTCCAAAATTCCCCAGGGATCTCGTCAGGTCCGGTCGCTCTTCCCCTGCGCATCCTACGGACAGCACCCTTAACCTCCTCGACCTTAATACTCCTGCAATACCCAAAATCGTGACGCCTCCCTGTATGCTCCAAATCTCCCAACACGATGTCTCTCTCCCCTTCTTCATTCAAGAGTTTGTGAAAATATGATTGCCATCTCTGTTTAATGAGAGTCTCCTCTACCAATACTTTTCCATGCTCATCTTTAATGCACTTCACTTGATCCACATCGCGCGCCCTTCTCTCCCGCACCCTGGCTAGCCTGAACAATTTCCTATCCCCACCTTTCTCTTCTAGTTCAGCATAGAGGCGTTCAAAAGCTGCCATTTTTGCCGTCGAAACCGCCGACTTCGCCTCCTTCCTCGCTATCTTATAAAGTTCCCTATTCGTCCACATCTCCACCTCATCCTTGCTTTCTATCAGCTTCGCATACGCCATCTTCTTTGCTTCCACCTTCCCTTGCACTTCTCCATTCCACCACCAGTCCCCTCGATGCCGACCACGACTACATGTCGAGACTCCCAACACTTCCCTTGCTACAACCCTAATACAACTAGCCGTCCTATCCCACATACTGGTCGCATCCCCACTACTATCCCAGGCCCCCATATCCTTCAATTTCTCTTCCATCTACAGGGCACTAGCCGTGGTCAAACTCCCCCATCTGATCCTAGATCGATCATCCCCGACCCTCTTCTTCCTCGTCATCTTGATCCCTAAATCCATCACCAAGAGCTTATATCGGGTTGTAAGGTTGTCCCTCGGAATGACCTTACAATCTTTGCACAAACCTTTATCATCCTTCCTAAGAAGTAAAAAATCTATCTGAGTCTTAGCCGCCGAACTACGGAAAGTTACCAAGTGCTCTTCCTTCTTTGGAAAACTCGAATTGGCTATCACCAACCCAAAAGCTCTTGCGAAATCCAAAAGTGAAACTCCTCCTCCATTTCTGTCCCCGAAGCCAAAGCCTCCATGCACATCATCATAACCTCCCGAAATAGACCCGATGTGCCCATTGAAATCCCCTCCCACGAAAAGTTTCTCAGTAGGCGGTATGCCTCCCACTAACTCGTCCAAATCCTCCCAAAAGTGCCTCTTCTCCTCCTCGCGTAAGCCCGCTTGCGGCGCATAAGCACTAATAATGTTCAAAGTGGTCCCTTCAACGATCACCTTAATCGACATCATCCTATCGTTGACTCTCCTAACCTCCACCACCTGATCCCTTAAATCACTATCTACTAAAATGCCTACCCCATTCCTATACTTCGATCTACCAGAGAACCAAAGCTTATACCCGTCTACCTCCTTAGCTTTAGGTCCTACCCATTTGGTCTCTTGGACACAAGCTATATTAATCTTCCTCCTCTTAAGGGTCTTAACTAGCTCTATGGACTTTCCCGTTAACGTCCCAATGTTCCAAGAACCTACTCTCAGTCTAGATGCTCCTTTAACCCACTTACTCCTCCTAACCCTCGTCCCCGTCCCCGTCCCTGAACGAGAAATATTAAAAGTTAATACAATATTAACAAAACCATAACTAGTTCTGCACTACAAGTAAACTCTAAGGCACATAATTTGAAATTATTTGAAAATTAAATTCTTCCAGGTTTGAGCAAATCTCATGTTTCAAGTTCACAAGAATTTTGACGTTCCAAATTCCTCATCGGAACTTACAAAATTTATTACACTTATGTCTCCCAAAAAATATTTTTAAAAGATTGTGGTGTTGTTATTATAATATAAAATAGTATTTCATCCATCCCAATTTATGTGATGCACTTGCATTGGGTACGGGGTTTAAGAAACAAAAACTTTTGAAGCCTGTGATTTAAAACAAGTCATATATTTTTGTGTGGCTATAAGTTATCTTATTAGGGGTAAAACAGAAAGTTTCAAGTTAAAATTTCTCTAAATATATCAATGTGTCATTCCTTTTGGAACATACTAAAGAGGAAAGTGCATCACATAAATTGGGATGAAGGAATAAGTACATAGATATTTGAGTAAGGCCCTTTTTTTAAACATGATTGAGTAAGGCCTTTTATAAAGGGGTAACTCTACAAAAAATATATCAATGTAATGATGGTTGTTACTGTTATAGAGAAGTAACATGTAACATTAAAGATTTGATTCCAAAGAAAACGTGTGGTTGTTATAGAGGTCTTGACTATATATGTTGGAGTTTTAATTCATAGCAACAGACTTATGTGAGTTATCAAATCAGGTTGTCTGGAGGCCAGTTTACACCATGCATTGATAAATTATGCTTGTCACTGGATATATTCCTGCTTGCCAAACTAGACAAGAGTCTAACGAACCCTTGAAGACCAAGGGTAATATGTCTAGTACCTAAGTGAAGTAACCTAAGGACCATGGACGATCGTATGGAGAGAAAAGCAGGTTGGGTGCTTTGCAGTCGCATTAAATCTTTGTTTAGCACCACAAACATCAGAACATCACAGGGTCTCGCTTCAGTTCAACTTTAACATGTTAACACATTTTCATGGACCACTTGAGCTTCGACCAATGAGGTGATGACAGATGCATGCACATGCACAGGGGTTCGGCCGAACCCAATAGCTTTTATTCAAACAGTGTTTGCGTTAAGAAGTCCATTAAATATATACAGATATTAAAATTAGAAACCAATTATTACCCCTTGAAATAGTCATTCTAAAATCCAAAACCAATAAAATTGAAATCCTGGCTCCGCCCACAAGAACTTGAGCACAAGAGAGGATAAGTGATAGAAATTCACTTTTACGACATTATCTATCTTAGTGTTTTCTAGAAACCACCCCACCCTTATAGTATTACTGTAGTATCCGCGGGAATCTTTTCAAAACTTAGACAGGGCTACTTGAAGATATCAAGATTTTCTCTGGAAATGCCATTAAAGCAGGGTTTGCTCGCGATAAAGAGTGCATATGCGTCATGCAACTACAAGATACATTGATCATCAAAACAACTACAACCAAGGCCGGAAGCTGAGAAAATCTCTGCTGTCTTAGTAGAATTGCCTTACGAGCTACAATCAACCAAGGCGCCAGCCATCCAACACTAAAGATAAGCCAATTTCTGTTCCTTAATTTAGCTACTATCAGTCACAACTCACAAGCATGGTCATGTGATTTATTGCATAACAGATAAGCATAACATACACAAATCTCAACATCAGATATTAGGTTCGGAAAGCAAATGAGCCTAAAATAGCTCACAAAAACAGTCATGTAAGACATTATGTCAAGGCCACCAAATAGAAGCAAGGTCAACATCATTAAGATGCATGAAAAATAACTCACCATGCATTCCATCTCACCAACAGAAAATAAGCCATCCTTGGTTACTTCTGCATGCACGAATAAGACATGAACCCGAATAAGAACATGTTTCAACAATAGGATTATTAGGACTACTAAAAAAGCAAACAAAATAATTGGAAAGATCTCCATACAACACTAACCATTGCGCTTTACTCCCAGGTGATTCAGTATAGCTTCTTCGATACCTCTTGAACCACGGACCATACAAGGTGTTGTGCCACAAACCAGAAGGTGGTATTTGCCAACCTAAAGGGACAAGCAACTGAGTAAGCTATGTTAAGTAAAAATTGGTTTTAAATTCCCTGCACTTGCACAAGCCAAAGGTCAAGACATACTACTCACTTTTGTCCTGTTGAACATCGTGTAGAAAGTTGCAACCTCATATACACGAATTGGGGCGACTTCAATAACCTTAGCCACCTTGAACATTTAGAAGACTACATTAGATACTTTTGAATTCCAGTTTAGACATAGGTGGAAAAATTATAGAACAAATAACCCCTAATTAAGGAACGGCAAACTGCATTGTGCTTACTTTGAGGGTATACAAAGGAAACACTTGTGAGGGAGTAATACGAAAATCAAATTAATACACATATGACAAATAACACAAGTACAATAATGGCAAGAACTAAAGCTGAATTGCTTCTGGCAATCAAATGCTAAGTAAGTGTAAAGAAGTGCATTAAATAATATCAATATTCAACAGTGGTAACCGTTAAAAATCTGATCCTTAGGTCACAAACTTATAATACTGCGAAAAGTGCAAGAATCAATCTGAGCAGTGTCAACATACTGCATTCATTGCCGAAACAGGTAGCCACCCCCCATGTTGTTGCTGTGCAAGATCCAACAAAGGAATCACTGCAGATTGCTTATAGTTGGATGGATAGAAAGACAGTATCTCCTTCACCTGTACATTGCATGGGAGGATTAAGTAGGATTCAAGATAGAGGATAAGCAAATTTAAGGAAGAACTACCAATTAAAGAAATGCATAAGAGACAATTTAAGTACACCACTATGGAAATCATCTGGAATTGAATTATTTTATTATTATTTTTGAAAAGGTAACACTTGTATATTTATTTTTAAAATCAGACCTGACCTGCCACAAACAGTTCCAGGTCTCCATAGTTACAAAGGAGTATTCGGAAGATCTTCAATCCTATAACAAAAACTTATATAGAACCTAAGACATCCATAAATGATTCTAGATCTTCCATATACTCCTGTTTATACCAAAAGTAGAATAAAGCAAGACAGTTCATTTTCATCTTCTGTAAAGAATTACACTTATTTTCAAAATATCTAAGGTTCCTTTCACTCCACACAGACCACTAGATGCAAGGTGGTATAATTCTCCATCTCTCTTTGTGGCCAGAAAGGTTGGCATAACTATTCCACATCTCGAGGACTTGTACAATTTTCTCAGGCATTTTCCATGTTAACCCTGTCTTACAAATCTCCATTCTTGCTACCCTATGTACTAACAAACAAACTGCCCTATGAAGCAAGGAAGTTCCATATTATACTTTTTTCTTAGTAAATTCTTAAAATTAAGTTATGACCTCTGCTAAAGAATGCAATGGAAGTTGATATTGTGACTTCCGCAAATTTTTTGTAAATGCATCAGCAGTGCTACTGAATAGCATGATGAAAATAGGACCAGGCAACAAACAGGGCATGTGATATGCCTTGAACGACAAGATTAATCACCTACAAGCTTTCATGGTATTTTCCTCTTATTTGTGGTTGCCTCTTCTCATTTTTTTCCTTCTCCAGCTTTTTCTTTTTGTTGGATATGCAGCTTGAAAATTAGGTTCTTTTAAGAAAATAACAAGTCTCCCATTCATTTCCAAATGAGAAACTAGGTTTCAAATGCTCAATTAGAAAATTTTCTTATGCGGATGCAATTCGAATTTACGGTGTAAGGTAGATCATTTCAAAGCTTTGCTATTCATTTCACAGCCAAGCTCAACAATTGAGTAGTCTAGATTCAATCTTTATGCGATTTTTTAACCAAGTTCAGAAATTCAAAGCCTGGATAGGCACCTAAATAGCTTACAGAGATAATAGTACAGATATAGTTTAAGAGTAGAATACATCCTCATCAAAGCATGAAAAGAAAGCATATCCTGATTTAAAAAAGTTTGAAACCTATAGTAAAGGAGATGTCATGAATCATTGTTCCACCATAATACAATGAACATTTCCAGGTAGCAATAGCTCTCAATATCTACATACATATGATACAAAAACAACATGCCCAGTGCATTCTCACAAGTGAAGTCTGAGGAGAATAAGAAGCAGACATTACCCCTACCTTTGTGTTGTGGGGTAGAGAGGCTGTTTCCGATAGACCCTCAGCTCAAAAGAAGTAATCAAATAAGTTTTGAAAGAAAATAACGCCAGCAAAGGCAAGATCAACAAAGCAAATGAAGCAACAATAGATGGTAAGAAATGAAGAATATGATACTACGAGAATACTAACTAATACTACTAAACAAGGATGAGATGAGTATAGGAGAGTTGCCCCCTTTCCCCCTAAAAGTAGTACAACACTCGGCTACCTACTACCTTTCTACCGTAATCTTCGACCTCCATACCTTCCTATCTAGGATCATGTCGACAGTAAATAATATTCAGACACATACTGTAAGAAAAAAGAGATCATGAATAACAAAGATTCAAACTTTTTATCTATCAGGGAATGTAGCAACACAAATTCTGAGAAATGGTACAAGTCATACAACAAAGAAGGATAATAAGCAATGCTAACCTTTTGCTTGTTTTTATCGTTAAACTCCCAAGCAAGGTCCGGATTGTTGTCCGGTGTATCAATGTGCTGCGTACAATTAAAAAAATCCACATAAACACTCGACCGAATACTCAAATTTCAAATCTAAAGTCATAAGAAAGCTCACATAGTTGAGTGCAGTAGAAAAAGATCGCGATGCCTGTAAATAAAGAAGAAGAAAAGATATTCTGATTAAAAGGAAGGTAGAACTAATCCAAACAGAAAACAGAGAATATAGTAATGAGGGTTGGACCTGAGTAGTCCGGCTAAAGGCCGTACGGATCTCGTTAAGGCGTTGGGCAGCTAGGCGACTGAACATTTTTTGGTGTCTCCGGTGGTCGGAGAAAATGGAGATTTTGTTTTGGGGAGAGGAAATGGAGAAATCGCAAGTCTCAGGTCGTGCCACACACACGAGACAATCCAAGTTCGCGTGTCCTCATCAAGGCCGTGAACTGCATTTGGGCCTGGCACTTTGGGCTTCTTGTTCAGAGGGCAATTCTTTTGGGGCAATTTGCAGGATTACCCTTCCCTGGGGTGGTCTTTAATTTTTACCCCTCCCTCAAAATGATGTCTTTAAATTTTGCCCTTCAGGCAAAATTTCCATGGGCTCAAATTCTGCCTTAAGGCAGATTTTTTTTTTTTACCTGAGCTGGGGTTCAAACCCACAACCTCAGGGTGTTAGGCGGGTGGTAAAAATTAAAGATTACCAATTTGAAGGGCAAAAATTAAAGACCACCCCAAATGAAGGGCAATCCGAACAAAAAAAAGATTCTTTTGGGGTGGTCTATAAATTTTGTCCCTCATACCTGTGGTCTTTAAATTTTACCCTTCAGCTAAAACACATGGCTTCCGGGTTCGAACTCTCACTCAATCAAAAATTTTAAAAAAATTCGTACGGCAGATTTTGAATTTCGTTATGCCCCTCCAGCAGACTTTGCCTTGATGCATATATTTTATTTTATTTTTACTTTTCAAGGTAAACTTTTAGTTATGCCTTAATTAAAAGTGTGTCCCATAAGTTATAACTAAAAGTATGCCCCATAAGGGAGAATTTTTCCTTAACTCATAACTAAAAGTTTGCCTTATAAGGCAAAGTCTATGCCCTAAGGAAAAGTTCTTGCCTTATGGGCATACTTTTGATTATGTCTTAACTAAAAGTTTGTCCCATAAGACATAACTAAACTATGCCTTAAGGAATAATTCTGCCTTATGGGACAAACTTTTAGTTATGCCTTAACTAAAAGTCTGCCCCATAAGGCATACGTATACCGGGTCCAGCATGACTTTAATTATTCCTTAAGAAGAGTATGCCGGATCCGACATACACTCTCATAAGGCATAAATATGCCGGATCCGGCATAACTTTAGTTATTCCTTAAGAAGTGTACCCCCAGCCCTGCCTTGCGAAATTATTTTTTTATTTTATGCCTGAAAGGGGGTTCGAACCCAGAACCTCAGATATTCACCCATCTTACCAAGCGAAGGGCAAAATTTAAAGACCACAAATATGAGAGGCAAAATTTAAAGACCACAAATATGAGAGACAAAAGTTAAAGACCGCCCCAAAAGAAGGGCAATACGCGCAAAAAACTGATGTTCAAATGCACAGTGGGTTGGGTTGACTAACTTGATTTAGGTATCATTACACAGGTCATCATTTAGATTAATCCATTCATATTTATAAAAAGTTGGCAACTATAATTTTTGGTATTAGACTGTCGTCTAACAAGTACAAAAATTTAAACCATGGTCTTACGCTTTCACATTAGATTATTACTTTGCTCAAAAAAAAAATAAATTAGATCGCTGTTTAAAAGATTCATAAATTACAAGAGAAATAAAAGGAGAGTCATTGTTAAACTCACTATTCCCAAGAAAAGACAATTGCGAAAGTTTATGCTTGATTCGTTAACCCAAAATCATCCAAGTTTTACAAAACTAAAGGGGCATTTTTTTTAAGGTTATATACATTCAACACTTCTATAATATAACTCAATTTGTACACCTATATATTTTAAATTCAAACAATTACTGCCTCCACTATGAAAAATTTCAGACATCCCCTAGAGGTATATTCATAACTAACTATATGAAAATAATTTTTCAAAGAATTTGAAATTATCACTAAAAAGGTTTTAGGTGTTCTTTTATACAATTTAGGAGAGAAATAAATTTTTTATGAAAAAAATATTTCCGCCTTTAATTAACAATGAGAATAAAATTACATTTACTAGTAATGCAAAAATTAAGCTATTTAAAGACAAGTAATT
Source organism: Lycium barbarum (assembly GCF_019175385.1). Classification (NCBI taxonomy): domain Eukaryota; kingdom Viridiplantae; phylum Streptophyta; class Magnoliopsida; order Solanales; family Solanaceae; genus Lycium; species Lycium barbarum. Next base: position 26,918,984 of record NC_083345.1, on the reverse strand, counting down.
AATTCCTGCTAAATATTTTCTTAGTTATTAATTATTTTATTATCAATTCATTCAGTAATTTTATATTAATAATCCCTACAAAATTTACTCTTAAATCAGGATGAATTAAAATCTTAGAATTCATCTAGAGCCCGTTTGGATGGGCTTAAAAAAAAGCAGCTTATAAGCTGTTTTTGATTAGCTAAGATAAATAGGTTCAATTATTTTTTTGAGCTTATTTTAAGCATAAAATGACTTTAAGCTGACTAGCCAAACACTCAAAAAAGCTGAAAACATCTTATAAGTTGTTTTGAGCTAACTTATAAGCCAATCCAAACGGCTCCTAGTCAAAAGTGAGGGGAATTCGATTTTTAAGGGTAAAAAATATCTCAGCAAGCCCGGCATTAAGATAATACTGTCAACCTAGGAAAGAACCGAAAAAAAATTCAGTAATGGCTTTAGAACAAACAATTTCACTCACAAACCCTTTCTTTTCTTCAACTCCAAGAACCCCTTTTACCAAAACTCACATCCCTACAAAATCTTTGTCTTTTAAGAAAGATTCAAAGCAAGTGGAAATATCAAGATTTACCTTAGGTGGTCGTATAAGATGTTCATTTGACTACAATAATAGTTCTGGAAATGGAAACAACGTTAGTGTTTATGAATATGAAAGATATGCTGGGGTTTCACAATACCCAAGGCCTTCAGAAATACAGTGGAAAAAGGAACTTTGTAATTCAGTGCAACTTATTGGTAATGTTGCTGTGCCTGTGCAAATTAAGCACTTGAACTCTGGAAAGGTTGTAGCTTGGACTCGTCTTGCTGTAAGGAAGTCTCAAAACGACACTACTTGGTAAATTAAATGATACACAATTGATTTGTTTGGTTACTTATTGAGCATTTTTGTTCTTTTTTCTGTTTGTACTTTGGAAAAATTTGACATTTTGTGGGATGTAAGGAGGACCTTTTGTGGAATCTGCATTTTTGAAGTTGCAATTACTAGACTGTAACTTCAATTCCAACACTTGTAGCATTAATAAGTATGGATTTTGGGTGCATTTCTATTACCCCCTCCGTTTCAATTTGTTGTCTTAGTTTGACTTGATACAAAGTTTAAGAAAGTAAAGAAACCTTTTCAATCTCGTGGTGTTAGACTAAAGATATGTATAATATATCAAAATGTCCTTTAATCTTGTATGGTTAAATACTATGTCATGTGGGATGTGAAATTAAAGAGTTGCCAAATTAGGAAAGAGACATTCTTTTTTAAAACAAACTTAAAGGAAAGTAAGACAAACATATTATAACACTGAGAAAACTAATTTTCATTCACCTATAGAAGTAGAATAATGTAAGCGGGTCAGTTTAGGAGCAATTTTTCGTGTTAATGTGAAGCTCGAGGCCAATAACAATTCAATCTAAATGTTCCAACTGTAATTCATCTAATAGGCACTCTGTAATGACTGCTTTAGTTTGGTGTAATTAGGTGATTTGTTCCCATCTGTCTAAGCCATGGTGGATAGAGCTACCGGGTACATGGTGGGAGGTAACAAGTATCCCTTGGAGTTAGTCGAGGTGTGCGCAAGCTGGCCCAGACACCATGGTTATAAAAAAAAATAAAAAAATAATGGCTGCTTTACTTTGGTGTAATTTTTACCGGGATAGTTGTATATTTTCACATTGTTCCAACTTGGTGTTACTCTCTGTTACACTTACGGGGTAAAGGGTTATCTTGAAGCCGTCATAACTTGAAAATAATATCTACTGAAACATTACAATGTGGAAATCAAATGAAAAATGCAATAAATCTACTATTGGCACCCTGAGGTTATGGAAATCCTCAATTGACCAGCACAAAACTGAAAAAGAGTGTTGGCAATACGTTATACGCGTACTTCCAGTATCTTAACATGTCAAGTAGTGAAATTAGAAGGCTAAATTTATGCTTGCAACTGAAACAAATTTGGCTTTTTCTTTTACCTAAGTCAAGATTCAATGTGGCAAAGCCTATGACTTACTAAGTACTTTCTTAAATCATTGAATTATGAAAGCTATCTCTGTTGTTAGAATCCCTGTATCCTAATGTTCATTAATCTACTTTTCTTCCTCTTCCACAACCGGACAGTCTCTGAGTTTTCCATGCTACATGCTCAGAAAGTCAGTGTTCATGAGTTTGCTGATACCAATTCCTAGAACTGAAATTTGCTCTAGCGCAAGAGCTAAGTGTACTTGCGTAAACTAGTCGCTGAAGCAAGATCTAATTTTGAAGTTACCTTATCCAATTCCTTTTGCATTCTTAGAGATGCTTTCACACTTTTGATTTTGACAATAATTTTACTTGATTCATAAGTAATGTGAAACCAAGAACCCTTTTGTTCTCCAAGTGGATGCCTTTTTTAACTCTATGGAAGTTACCTTCTTTTAGGACTAAAATATCTGAAAGTGGCTATTTGGTTTGGCATTACTCCTTGCCTCAGGCTTTCTTTATTTTCATTAGGACTTTGACTAAATTTTACTCCCTCCGTCCTAAATTGTTTGACACTTTTCGCTTTTCGAGAGTCAAATTTCTTAATTTTGACCGTGTGTTGAACATAGAATCTTTAAGTTTTTTGAAATAAAATTTACATATTTGGAAACTACGTAAAAAGTACTATAAGTCATCATAATTAATAGTTTAAAATATTTTTAAAAAAAAATATGAAAAAACTACGGTCAAAGAATAACTTCTTTGACTCTCAAAAAGCGAAAAGTGTCAAACAAATTGGGACGGAGGGAGTATTTCTTTTACAGTGTGAGGTTTACAAGTGTGTTTTGTCCTCCGTTTTTATGTCTTCTTTGAAGGCCCAGATCATGTTCTTTTTCGCTCAGTAAATTTGAGTTTAACCAGGATTTTTATACATAAACGTTTTGTTTCATTGTTCTCGCATTGCTACTGTTTCTTCCTTAATGAATGAAAGAGAGGTTAAGTAGTGATGAAGCTTATTCTTCTTGGAATAGCAACCCTCCGTTCTTATCCCTTTTTTTTTTTTTAATCTTGCTTAATGACCAATTGGTAGAAATTTCAGTTCTTTGGTTTCTATTTTTGTGGTTTCAGGATTAATTTGACATTTTGGGATGAGTTGGCTAATGTTGCCAATCAGCATATAGAGAAAGGACACCAGATATATGTCTCTGGTCGCCTAATCTCAGATACAGTTGAAGGTGATGATGGGAAACAACAGACTTATTACAAGGTTGCTTTGCGTATATTTTTCTTTGGGTGTTATAGTGACATCGTGTTTGTCCGAATATCTGATTGACTGTGAACTTTTACGTTCTTTTTTGGCAGGTGGTTGTTCAACAATTGAATTTTGTTGAAAAGACCTCTCCTTCTGTTGCCTCGTATAATGGGGATTCTAATTCCATGGCACCAAGTATATAACACTTCTTTACCTAAAGCTATGTTTACTGCTATAGCTGGGTGCACGTTTTTTTGGAGTTAAATATTCAGAGAGACTTCCACTTGTTGCTTTGCAGGTAGAAAGCAAAATAATAATGCTGCAAATACCACTGGATCCACAGAGGAGCTATGGCAAGCTTTCTTTGCTAATCCACTGGAATGGTGGGATAATAGGAAGAACAAGGTACCCTAGTAAAGCATTTCTTCAAATGATATAACCAATAAGTTGTCGATTACAATAACATCACTTGGTTGGCTTAGTATCCTAGTATCCTAATCAAGTTGCAGTTTTGTATTTGTCTTTGTAAGTGCATGTGTAATGCGTGTGAGTTTGTGGCAGAATTGAGCTTGTGAGTGCCATGTTTTTCATATAGTGTAGCTCCTTTGTGAAATGTCATGCTAATTCTAGATAAAAAATACTGCAGTTTGCTCAAATAGAAAAATGATATATTGTTTGAAATGTACCAATGCCAAACTTGGGTGTTAAAAAATTTCAAGTTTAACTAGACTTCATAATGTTATTTATTTTGCTAGTAATAGCATCTGTCACAAAATAACTATCCAGTGATATTATTTCTTTTGACAGAGGAGTCCAAACTATCCAGACTTCAAGCACAAAGATACAGGTGAAGCATTGTGGGTAGAAGGCAGGTATAATCCAACATGGGTGAAATCTCAACTTGCAGTACTGGATTCAAAGATGGAATCTTTTCATGATCAAAATGGCAGCAGGAATGCTGAGTTCATGTCCATGGATAATTTCCAATTTTAGCTGTTCTCCATTTGGTTTTGGTTGTACTTTCAAATATACTCTTGTATAGTTATGTTTCTTCCGGTAGGAACATAAATTGTATGTTACTTGTTCCCCTAGTAGTGTTGCTATTCAAGGAATTTAGATGCTCACAGAAAGTTCTCTGTCATTCTGTAGTTGTAAGCTATAAGGATTGATAACTGTCATTTTCATAATTTAAGATCCTTCAGCATCCTTTGAGCAATCACTTGAACAGGGTATGATTGATTCACGTTTAAAGAATTACAGGAGCACACACCACACTCCTATTAGTTGGGTTTATAGTTCCCATTGACATTTCAATCACACAGGAAATAACTGAGTAGGCGTTTGGATATGTGGTTTGAAACCAGCGTTTGGACATGATATCATCTCATGGTTTCAAATCATGATTTGAAACCCCAAATCATCCAAAAAGGCATGATTTGGGGTTTCAAATCATGATTTCAAAAATTTTAAATATAAAATTTGACTCCTAAGTTATGTTTTGTAAAAAGAGACCTATAAGTTGGTAGATATTTTTAATAATTACTCCCACCAACCATTTATCAATCTCATTAACTTTCACCAACCTTTATTTATGTCTACCAACTTCGTTACTATTCATGTTAAATTTTCGTTTTTATTGAACTAAAGTTTAATCAATTGATGTTGTATTTTTAGAAAGACCTTTTAGTAGCGTATTAAATTTGTTATGAACTATTACTTGCTCATTTGGTAAGATTGTATAAGAATTGATAATGTTTTGATAGTTTTCAAAACTTGTGGAGTTTTTATGTCTATAAGAGAAGATACAACTTAGGACATCCAAATTACATGTCCAAACATGGTTTGACACATGTCCAAATGGCTCTGAGTATAAACTTGGAAATCGGATGAGAACTGAATTTAATACTATGCCACCAATTCTAGGACCGTATTTTCATGAGCAAGAAGAACAAAACGAATTATGCTCACTGTCAAACGATTACTTACAGTGTGGGATGGATGGTTACCTTTTCCCATTTCCAATAATTCAATGAATTAGAGTCAGGCGACCCTGTTTGTGGGAGTGGATTTGGAAATTGGACTGGTCGACCGAAATAGTGGACGTTTGCCCAAATGGCTTTCTTTGACGCCACTATTTATATTTAAAAAATCTTGTTCCCGTTTAACCCAGGGGACTAAATTTATCTGCAAAAAGAAAAATTCATCCAATTACTTTTAAAGAGTGGCCTCTAAAAAGGCTATCCGGTTCAAATAATCCCTGAATAGCTCATAACCAGTAGGCTCAAGATCAGAATTGAGCCCTGTGTCCCAATCCCAAGCATGAGTTTGGCTAATCCTATACTGCATATTCCTAATCCCACCGATAGTTGACGTTTTAAACTTTGAACAATCGTGCCTTGGGCAGAAAGTATAATAGTAGCATGTTAGGTCTGCTAGCTACTACAATCAGCTGGAGTTTGAGGTTCATGAGCTTCCAACATTAGTATGAATATGATAATGGACCTTGTTGCTGCGATTATGCTCCCTTTTTGTCTTAAATATGTGTTACGACATGGCAAATTACTTGGTTAAAAATTTAATGACCATTTTTTTTTGGTGCAAATCAAAATAGCAGCAATATACTTCTAGGAATTGATGATCAAAAGAATACCAGTAGTTCCTTTTCTAATGCAAGTCTTAGTTCGTTAGGAGTCATCGCAATAAAAAAATCAAACGATAAAATTCATAGATCTTTTCCCTGCATTTGATGTATCGGGAGTAATTAGCAATCAACATAAAATGTTCCTTGTTCTAAATTTTGTATTCTTCCTGTATATATATACTCGTAAATAATACACAGCAAGTTCTTCCAAAAAAAAAAAAAAAAGAGAAACTTTTTGTACAAATAGATCTAGATCTATCCCATGCAACTAATCGATGTTGCATTGCTGGGCTAGCTGTTACAAAACTGAAATCATAAAGATATCAAAATCCTCAGCCTTGTCTTTCTTGTTCATCCTAGATCTGCTAGCTGCCATGCAGATCTGTATGTATGTATATCCATGTTGCTTTACAAGGGTACTTCATGAACTTAATGGATCTTTTTCCACAACCTATAGGCATGCCAAACCTTTAGCTTCAGATCCTTTCATTATTCTAAGCCTTCTGCAAGAATTGATGAACATATCCCATGGTACATCTCCAACTAGCATCCAATCACCATCCTTGTCTTCATATGTTGGTGCATATTCAGATCCATTGTATCCTTCTCTTTCAGAATATACCCCTGAAAAATTGAATTCAACACAAACACATAAGATTATCTGATCCAACAACAAAAAATATACATTGGCATAGGATTTAATTTATATATACAATGTAAATTTTTTAACTGAACTTACCAATTGTGCACTTGAACATGTTTTGTAAAGCCTTGAGTAACTCTGGATAGCTTTTGTAAACCTGAAGGTCAATTTTCCTCAAGTAAGGTGCTCCATCCATGCTTACTTTTAAGTACATCCCTGAGGAATTATCAGATTCTGGTTTCTTGGCTTGTAAAACATTTTTTCTGTAAGATCGAACTGGTGGCCAACCAACAACTTGTGCTCTGAAATTATCAAACAAAAACTTGTTAACACGCACTCCATATAACAATCAAATTAAATCAACCCAAAAAAAAAAAAGAGCTTATAAGAAAATTCAACAACACTTACTTTGGTGCAGGGGCTGAGTCTTGTTCATTTGATGAGTTATTATTATCCATCTCTGATGAAGTTCTTTTTTTGCTATTTTTAGCACTAGTTGAGGTAGAAGATTGCTTCTCTGACTCAGCACTTCCAGGCAAACCTAATCTTAATTCAGTTGCCTCAAGATCATTGAGATCCTTCTCGTAAATCGCTCTTCTTTCCATCTCTAAACAATTTTCTTCAGTAGCTCAGTGATAGATCGGTCTGCTGTTAACCAATTGGTCGTAGATTTAACCAAATATTTTCCTATGGATGAGTTATTGCTGACTTCCGGTAATGAAGAGTTAGTTGTTTTGCAAATTGGCAAGTAGTTGTGAATGATGAATTATGAGAATGGGGGATTGATAATTTTATAGGAAGAGTAATGCGAGACAATATCTAGGCGTATTATTCCCAATGTGCATGAATTTCATAGCTCGTAAAATGACTCGCTCACGCTTCTTTGTCAATACGCGCTAGCTTGTAGCCTATTAAACAGACAGTGTGTTGAATACACACGTTCTATGCGATTTTTGGACAAAGGTTACGTTTATTGGAACTCAAAATTCATGCACAGCTACTGGTGTTGGTTACACATGACCGGCAATTTTGGGTCACTTGAAGTTAGATGAGGGAACACAAGAGGGACAATCAACAACCAGTATTGAAATTTGTGGTCCGGAAAATCGACGGTTGAGATTGATTTGTGATTAGTTAGTTTGACTGGATGAATATAGGAATAGCGTTACGTTACATGAAACTCGGTTAGGGTAATGTGTATAAGATACAGATTACAGGTACAGATGTATGTAAACATAGAACATTTAATACGTGCGTGATTACATGCGTAAATTTTGTTCTTGTATATGTACTTTTTATTTCTAACTATCATGTGTCCATATTATTTGTGTTTTTGTGGATTTAAGTCCAAAATAGTTGACGTTTTAATGGTAAGTTTTACGGAGTGGTGGTTAGACCATCACTATGTATTGCATGGCGTAGAGTGTTGATCAATCAAGAATGTGTATGTTCAGAAGATGAATGTAGCAGAGATGAGTATGTTCAGATAAATGTGTGGGCATACTAGGAGCTAGGGATATTATGATTAAGAACGAAGTTGTACGGAACAAGGTGGAGTGCCCTCAGTGGCTGACAAGATGAAGGAAGCGAAGTTGAGGACGTTCAGACATGTGAAGAGGAAGTGTGAGGATGCGCCAGTGAGGAGGTGTGAGAGGTTGGCTATAGCAAGAGTAAGGAGAGATAGAGGTAGGCTGAAGAAAAAATACTGGATGGAGGTGATCAGATAGTACATGGCACAGAGTCAGTTGATTGAGGACATGACCTTGAATAAGAAGGTATGGAGGTCGAGGATCATTGTAGATGGTTAGTAGGTAACAGAGTGTTATCTTACGTACTTTTAGTCTTATGATTTAGGTAGTCCCGTAGTTTCTTTTTCACTAATATGTATTGATATCTGTTAGTACTTTTGTTTTATACATTTTCTATTTTGACGTCTCTTTTCTTTCCTACATTCCTGCATTAATTACATTTCTTTTGAGCTGTGGGTCTATCTAAAACAGCCGCTCTATTCCGTAAATGTAGAGGTAAGGTCTGCGTACATGGCCTCTGGACCCCATACCCCAATTGTGAAATTATATTGAATATGTTGTTGTTTTTTAGTAGTATTTCTTTAAATTTATTTGATTATTCAAATAAGTGGAGTGTCAATTAATAAGATTGTTAAAAAGAAGATAATGAGTATTATTACTAAGGCAAATAAGTATTTTTTTCTAAAAATATGAAAAATCTTGATAGGCAGATCATGGAGGATATAGGTAGTGAGAGGCGAAGCAATCCCATGTGAAAGGGGTCCATGGGTGTCGGTTGATGAGTTTTAGGCCAATTAGTAATTAGGGCCCACCTATTGAAATTTTATTTCTTTTCCACTTTATTAGTACGGAATGTCTGAATGTGAATATAATCGGTGGGCTAAAATTTTGAATTTACCAGTTTTGAATACTCAAAAAGATATTATTAAGTTCTAAATAAAGTATGTATATATACATTAGGTGATTTTTGTAATAAAAATAAAATTTAGACTAAAAATTATTAAGTTCTCAGCAAAACTATTTTGTAATTGTGTGTTAGACATAGACATGTTCACGGCCAGCTCATGGCTCATCATGTGCTTTACGTCCACGCATAAACTTTGGCTTAGAAAGAGGTGGGCCTGCACTTAAACATTGGTTTCCCTTTAAGTATACGTATTAAATACAATGAGGAAATCGGATCAGTTAAAAACTTCTAAAAACAGTAAGCTAATTAAGTGTTGAAGAATGGATAAATAACTAACTGTAAGTTAAGTTGAACAAATAATAAATTAAGCCTTTAGCCTTAGCAGTTTGTTCAGATTTGTCATGTCATAAGATAATGCCACGTCCTTCAATTAATTCCTTGTTCTATTTTAATTTCCTCTAGGCTCTAGCTCCGCTACCAATTTTAAGTTTGAAAGTTAGATTAGTGGAAATATATCCACCAACTTCTAATTTTTTTTTTTTTGGGCACACAGAAAATATTTGAATCGAACTTACTAGATCAGCACATGCCTAACTAATACAATTTTCTGAAACGAAATATATGACAAAAAGATCATGTACAGAACTTTTGTTATATTCACGGTAATTTTATTTGCAAGCATTTCAATTTAATCTTGCACTAGCGTAGCTTATTCGAATATAACAGCTAATATTTTTTTTCTTGAAGTATAGGACTCCTATTAAAAGTTTTTATGTTGTATAGCTTTATACTCTATAATTATGTTCTCACCCAGTCATGATCTTTTTGATAAATCATAGCTTGGGAAGCGTATGGGTTGCAAAAACCTAAAAGCGTTTTTGGAAAAAGTCATCTACTTTTTTTTTGACAAAAGTATGTATGGTTTGGGAAGGAGTCCGGAACCTAGACCCAAATAAAAAAAGTGCAAATGAACCAAAATATCCAACAAAAAAAAGTGATATCAAAGTACTCTTAATGCAGTAATTTACTGTGATATTTTTTTTTAACTACTCTCTTTCGTTTAAATTTTCATACTTTTTTCGTACTTTGGCCATAGATTAATCATGCTTTGAGACTTCGGAACTTTAATATTTTATATAGAACCCAATATTTTTTTTTGCGATTAATAATGTAGGCTCAATATATCAAGAATGCACAAAATTTCGGGTCGTCGTTTTAGTGGTTGAAAAGTGCTTGAAGTAAGTTTTTGTTTGAAAACTTGTTATCATTAACTTTTAAGTTTTTTATTTTAGGGGTTTAGATTCAGGGGTGTTATTTTTTAGTTAATGCGTAACTTTATTTCGAATATGTTGCGATATTTTTTATAATTAGTTTAGGATGTCATACGAGTTAATTATAAACGATAACAAAGAGTAAAATAAGATTTATCATGAAGAAATAAATACCTAAAAATATACTCAATATTTACTTAAACCATGCATCATGCACCATGCACCCAACCAAGGCCTGCCTAGATTTGATCCCCGGTGGTTGGGATAAAAAAGAAGTCAAAAGGAGAAGGCTAAACCACCGAGCCAAGTTTGTGAAAGTGATAATGTAGACACTTTTTATTATTTATAATGTTCACTAATGCTATCTAACTTGCTTTCATAAATTGAATTTCGAACCTTGAAATTGACATTCAAAACATCATTATCACGGGATTACCATCTTGAAATATATTTTTTATCATTAGATATGAATGAAAATTGTGCACCAATTTGGGGGAAAAGCAAAAAATGAATGGGATAAAGGACATTTTCCTAAAATTGGTCTTGCCAAACCACCTTGGGGCCGTTTGCGCGGCTAGATCTCAAAAAATTACCCAAAACCAAAAAAAAAAAAATTGCGTAAATAGGACATCTGAGCGCAAAGTTATGACCGTTTAAAGTTTCACCAATTTACAACTACTTTTTTTTCCCTATACTCTTTATTTTATAATTTTATCTTATCAAATTGGATTTGTATAACTACTTAAGTTCATGCCACATTGTTTAAATCAAACAATCATAAATCTTGCTGCTTAAAGACAAATGTACCATCAAACATCACTAATAATCGAGCACTTTTCAACCACTAAACGGACGATCCGTAGTTTTGCGTATTCTTTATATATTGAGCCTACATTATTAATCGCACAAAAACAAATCAGGTTCTATATCAAATATTGAAGTTCCGAAGTCTCGAAGCATGATTAATTTATGGGCCAAAGTACGGAAAAAGTTTGATAATTTAAACGAAAGTGAGTAATTAAGAAAAAAAACACAATAACGCAGTAATTTACTGCGTTATTGGACTTAACTGAGCCGTTACAGTTAAGTCCAACAACGCAGTAATTTACAGCGCTAAGGGTACTTTGGTATCACATTTTTTTCTTGGGGTATTTTGGTTTATTTCCACTTTTTTGGGGTCATTTAGGTTCCGGACTCTTTGGGAAGCGTATTGGAGTAAACCAAGCTTAAGGAATTTCGATGAACCGGAAGAATATATAGATACTCCCTCCGTCTCATATTACTTGTCCACTTTCTCCTCTACGCGCTCTTTAAGAACTTATAAATAAGAATATATTTTTACTGCATTACCCTTATCTCTCATTAATTAATTACACTCTTATTAATATTGATTACTTTAAAAAACAATTAATGTTAAGAGCAAAGTAGGAAAAACTTAACTAATTCTATTTTAATTTTGTAAATGAAGAAGTATTTTGAAACGGATATTTATAGTATTGTGGACAACTAATATGGAACGGATGGAGTATAAAGCAGTACGAAATAATGGGAAATGTTATTTTTGGTGTCCATTACAAATGATATTTTAGTTATGTGATCTCTCTTCACAAAAAATTAATAGTAAAAGATAACACATAAATTCTACAAATAAAATTTAGGAGATTTTTGTAAATTCGTTTTCTTTTGTTTAAATTATGAGCGGACATAGAAAATCATTTCCTAGGAACTTGGGGGTGATCAACTAAATACCCTTCTTTAAAAATTATATTGTATATACAAAATTAAATAGTACTTACTTTTTTCATACATATAAAAAAAAATCTCCAATCACTCAGCAAAATTTCCCACTGTTTAGCAAGTGGGCACTATGCTGTGGGGGTTAAGTTTTTCTTACCCACAGTTTTCGGTGATCATTAGTCAAAATCAGTGGATTAATCCACCTTGCGGTATCTAATGAAATCGCATTAATTTGATTGAATTGGAATAAACACAAATGATAGCGTACCTGCAAGCCGTCGTTTGCAAATAACAAAGTATATCTAGCTAAAAAACTTGTTAATTTTACATTAATCTGTTGCAAAACTTGTTGCGTGAATCTTTTTAATGCTTATGTAAAATTATAGTGTATATGATCACTATTTATCGCTTGAATCTCTTTTCATTAACTAAATCAACGGTAGAAAAAAAAATACTAGTAAAAAGCTGAAATGAAAAGTTTAACTTATATAGACCGACGGCTCAAAAATAAAAGTAAAAGATACTCTCTTGGTTTAAAACTTTAGTTAATTATACACCAAATTAACAACACTACATTACGTTATTATAGTTAGTTCAAGGAAATGAAACTAAGCTAATAGAATAAATTGTACTTCTTCTTCTTTAATTCGTTTTTTTCAACCTTTAAATAAGAAAAGACCTAGATGGTCTTTTTTTGACATTACAAACCACACGGACGAGTCTTCTTTCGAGGTTTAAATGACCTAACTGGCTGACTACTAGTATACTACATTAGGGAATTTCATCCACACATTCCTGCATTTAATATGATCTTAAACATTGATGTAACTTGACAATGCGCTTAGTAATAGTAATTAATATGGGAATTATTGGCTGCTCAATTGATGAGATCGATCCCCAAATTTCCATCACTTAGATAAGGTTTGAGTTAGCATGGCCACTCAATACAATCAGTGGCGGATGTAGATAGAGCCGAGGGGGTTCCGAACCCCCTTCGGCGAAAAATTACACTGTATATATAAGGTGAAAATTATTTTTTATGTATATATAGTAGACGTTGAACCCCCTTAGCTTCTTCATTTATGACTTCTTTATATTTTTGAACCCCCTTGACATAAATCCTGGCTCCGCCACTGAATACAATTACTTCCCTTTTCCAGTGCTAGTCCAACACCACACGTCCACACCCCACAAAAATTGAAAACAAAAGGAAAAAATGACTGTGAAGGAAGGTCATCGTGAAGAGTTTCTTTATTTAATTACTTATGTAATAACCTTTTCAGAATGCCTTTATAAATGTAGTTTGCACGTTGGCCTGGTCGTATATGTTTTGTGACATACGAGAATTTAACTTCAAGGAGTTTTGTGTTAATTAACAAGTGATTTCTTTGTTGCAACTTTTCTTATAATTAATAATTAAAAAGAAAAAACTATTGGCGTATTGTCAATCGCAACATTACCTCATGTTAATATATATATTTTTTTTTTGGAAAGGACCTTTTATCATACTAGGATGTGTAGTAATATTACTTGGTAAATCATTAGTGAATAGTGAAGTACCTTTACTTAATTCCTAGAAAAAAGGACTAAATAAAAGAACCAAATATCTCCTTCTTTTAGCTTAAGTCCTACGTTGATTTATTGACAAATTAAAATAGCATATTGTGACAATAATCTCGATTTTATCTTTATTAAGCATGCAAGAGTACTCACATTTGTAAATAAAGATGTTTACGCGTTTGATTTTTGTGTAGCATCATGTGATTTAAAGGCATGCACGTCTTAAGATTAACATGGCAGATGCAAACCACATATATGTGTTATCCAATTTAATTTGGCTGTGGAAGGTTTTTGAGGTGATCGATGGGGTCACCTAAATTGAATGTATTATTAGATGAACAAAATCAGACAATATCACGCTTGAAACATTCAAGTGTCTGCCTTTATATTCATTCAATATCCACACCTTCTCAAGCTGTGAAGAGATGGTATGAGTTTAACTAATAAATTTTTAATTTATACAATCAGGTTATGTTAAAAGTCAAATACATTAATATGTAATTGGCAATTTAGATTTAGATAATAAAGTAAATAATTTTGTTATAATCGGTTAAAATATATTGACGATGTAAATATTCTTTACACAGTTAGTTAGTGTATATAAATAAAATTCAAATGACGTAACATTCACTTAATAGCTACTTGATTTCCCTCGAGCAAATGTTATTTATTTCAGTGCATATCTTAACGTTTTGGGTAACTCGGCCATCTAGCATTTTTATTTTTAGCCGCCACAATTTTTTTTTTCTTTTTCTTGACGACCCCAAGAATATAATTGTCACAAATAACATTCAGTTTTCAAAGTACTTGCAACAACCATATAGTCGCCACTAAAAGTATTTAGTGGCGACTTTAATTTCTCGTCTTTTGTAGTGATCCTGGTCACTACGAACGCATGATTTCTTGTAGTGTAGCTTGGTGACCTTCTCTACAAGCATATATATAATTTTCATTCCTAGTCCTAGATATTACAATTTCATTGGGAGACAAGAAATTCATACTGTACTATATATAGAGCATTTGAACAAATGTGGGAAACAGATCGACACCGTAAATTTGTAACAATAGAAGCATCTCAGAGAAACTAGCGCAACTTTTGTGAAATGGAAAATTAAAAATATAATAGGGAGTAAATAAAACAAGATATCACAAAGAATAAGACATATCTCTCATTTCCAGCAAAGCTTTATACTTTAGGTTTCTTAAAGTCCAAGCAGATGAGATGAGCTATGGGCAGCCTGTGTGTTTTGGCTGCTAATTAGGTTCATACCTAGGAACAACTAATAGAAAGATGAACCGAATGTCAAAATATCTATAAAAGAAATATTCTGTAACAACTAATAATTTTAGTAATTGTGATTAAAAGTTTGATTGGTGGGCACTAAGTTTAAGAATGTAAAAAAAAAAAAAAAACTTCTGGTCTGAAATAAATTATATATATAAATCATCTCATTAAAATAAAATTAAAAGATTAAAAGTTAAATGATAGCTAAATATAGAAATATCATTTTTTTTAAACCAACTAGAAATTAAAACATGTCATTTCGACAAAGTGGGACGTGTCACGTTACGAGTTGTTGTAGAACCTATGATATATATATATGTGCTTCGGCCTAAGCAGTGTGGCCACACCATGGTATGTAATAATGTGAAGTGGTTAACCCAACGACCCAAATACTCCATGTTTGCAATTTAGCTAAGGGAGCAAGAACAGACAAGAAGGGTCCACTCCAATTATATTAACCAACATATTTTTATAACCTTTTTTAAGGCACTGAGATTCATTACCGCTCTCCATCGTTTTCATCTTTTTGGACCTAATTAAATTATCCCGTTCCTTTTTCAAAATACTGTCCACTACAATATAGAACTCCATTTTAAGTTTTAACCATCTTAAAAGAATAGGGGCGGAGCTAGAGTTTCATATCTACGAATTCGGTAACTTAATCTAATAGTTTTAGCTAAAAGCCTCAAATCATGTACTTTTATTTAAGAATTTAATTAATTAATAAGTATAAATAATTTATCAAGAATTAAATAAGTTATTTTTTTTAGAATTTCAAATTAATAAACTTAAAATTCTAACTCTGAGAAGCACACGACCGCGGTAGACTTGACTTTATCTTCTACCTCCCTATCACTTGATAGTGCTTTCACGTAAATTGTTTGTCCGTGCGCAACATATACCTATTTCAATTTAATTCATTAAAATTGCTCAAGCACAATATAAAAAAATCAAATATTTTTCATCATGCCGAGATGGCACACAACTCAAGAACTCCAGCATGTCTAAAACTATCTATTGAAATGTGTACAACATAATATCTAAATACCTCTAAAAATAATCAAGTTATTAATGACCGGCCGAAACCAAGAAATAACCCCTCACGTGTGAAATTATAAAAGATCCCCTTTAAGATCACATAATTCCTTCGAATTGAGTATGATTGTATGTGTGATAGCATCTACTATACCAGGAATATCAATGAATCATCAGGGACTCCCAAGCACACGAGTTTTCTACAAATAAAAATAGAAAATGGAAGGCTTGTTATTCAACAGTATAACATGACTTATGTACTCGTGTCAACCAAGGTGTATGTGGATCTATTCAAATTTTTAATGAAGTTGATTGGAAAATACAGACTTCTCTACAGAGAATTAGAAAACTAGGGGTGTACATGGACCAGATTGGTTCGGATTTTTTAAACACCAAACCAAATCAATTACCTCGGGTTTTTAAATTTATTCACAAAACCAAACCAATAAAATTCGGGTTTTTCAACCTCTGGTTTTCTCGGGTTTTTCGGGTTTTTTTTCCGGAATAGTCTTGATACAAAACATATAACTTTTACTTCAAATATTTCTTTAGTCCTAGTAAGATACAATTATATAATTAAGGTGTTTCTTAAGAAAAATACAAAATGTGAGAAGTGTGATGACATTGTAATAAAATATTCAATAAAAGATAATAAAATCGGTTAAAATAAATATTGCTTATTAATAAACCGTAAAGAAAATGACCATAATCTAAAAATATTAAGTCATGCTAAAATCAGTATGACTAATAAGTATTAATTACATGACAAAGAAAAAAACTTAAGTTATGTATTTTCACTCTCTGAATCAATAATGCAAAACTAAAGAATAGATATCCAACATTATTACTATTCCTAGTGGTAAATTGAATTTCTTTTATTAGCATTAGTGTTGAGTTGGTTTTGGTTTGAACTTTATTTGAATTACTAACATCCATAGGATATAAAACTTATTGACATTCAAAATTCTAAGTTCAAGCTTGAATAATATGATAATAGATAAAAAAAACTACGAAAAAATTTAAGAAATATTTATAAATTACATTACAAATAAATATTTGTATGTATAAAATATTTTAAAAATTGAATACATGTAATGTCGGGTTGGTTTGGTTCGATTTGACTTTTTTTAGCTAAAACCAAACCAATTATGATCGGGTTTTTTTTTTCAACACCAAATCAAGTCAAACCAAATCACTAATCGCGTTTTTTTTCTCGATTTGACTCGATTTGGTGCGGTTTACTTTGTACAGCCGTACAAAAAACTATATGAGTATGGCTTTACTATTATGTTGATAAATGAATACTGAACTAAGCTCAAACCCCAAAATCAATTCGTGACATAATAATGGACTAAAGTCATCTAAGGAGATCAAATATTTTACATCCCATAGGTGTGGCAACTCAACGTGCATTGTATCAACACAATGCGTCCACTGTTCATACGTTGAATACGTGTCTGGATGGAGGAGATCAGGCTAACAAAAGGATAAGACCCATAACTTTGATTGAGTAACAAATACATGGCAGGCCAAGAATTATGTTGAACCAACAAAAATTGTGGTGAAATGACAAGTATTTTTTTATTTTTAATTAAAGGTATCAACTTTAAATTCGTCTGAATATATAATCGCTATTATTAGGGAATGTTTTACCCCTATGTGCTTTTTGGCACGGCTCCAAATCTAGTTATGCTCCAATACAAGTAGCGTAGGATGAAATTATTTTTATTTTTTAAAATAAAAGACTAGGTTGAATTAGATATTGTGCGCTCGTGTGAGGAATGCTGATGGTGAGATGTGGGCCTTACCACACGTGTGGCTGAGTTTTTGGACTTGTTGACTTTTGAAGGCTAGTCACACTTTCTTGTCTGTAGGTATGGATTGGGTTTGGGCCCAGTCCTTTGGCCCATTTATTACTCGCTTTGTGTTCTTTACACAGTTATCGTCGCAAACCCTACACCGCATGTGCACCCATGACACATCACTTCCAAGAGCCGCAACAATATGCATGTTGATCATTTGAGTTTGAGTTTTACATGGACCCGAGATTTTTATAACCTAAAAATAAATTTTTGGAATTAAAATAATTCATTAGAAAAATAAGAAATCAAAATAGGCTTTACGTACAGAATATGTGCATAAAAGGATCAAAGTGTACTGAAATCCAGTCTTTGTTCTTTGAAAATCACTCAAAATTAAGTTTTTTTTCCGTACTTTGACCGAAGATTAGTCACGTTTCTAAACTCCAGAATATAAATATTTTATATAGAACTTAATATCTTTTTTAGCGTACAATAATGTCGGCTCATTACATCAGGTATACATATATGTTTGGATCGTCGTTTAAGGGGTTGTAAAGTGTCTCGAAGTAAGTTTGGAAACTTAATTGTTATCTTTAAGTTTTTTTTCGTACCTTGACCGAAGATATATAAATATTTTATATAGAACTTAATATTTTTTTTAGCGTACAATAATGTCGGCTCATTACATCAGGTATACATATATATTTGGATCGTCGTTTTAGGGGTTGTAAAGTGCTCCGAAGTAAGTTTGAAAACTTGTTATCTTTAAGTTTTTTTTCGTACTTTGACCGAAGATTAGTCACGTTTCAAAACGTCAGAATATAAATATTTTATATAGAACTTAATATTTTTTTTAGCGTACAATAATGTCGGCTCATTACATCAGGTATACATATTTGTTTGGATCGTCGTTTTAGGATTTGTAAAGTGCTCCGAAGTAAGTTTGGAAACTTGTTATCTTTATTTTTTTTTTCGTACTTTGACCGAAGATTAATTAGTCACGTTTCAAAACGTCAGAATATAAATATTTTATATAGAACTCAATATCTTTTTTAGCGTACAATACTGTCGGCTCATTACATCAGGTATACATATATGTTTGGATCGTCGTTTTAGGGGTTGTAAAGTGCTCCGAAGTAAGTTTGTAAACTTGTTATCTTTAAGTTTTTTTCCCGTATTTTATAGGGTTTTAATCAATCTACGACGTCGCACGAGTTATTAGTTATTATTAATCGACAATAAATACTAAAATAACTAATTATCATTAAAAAAAGAATACCCAAATATATATATAATATTAACATAAAATGTACATTTTATTTACAAATACACAATCTCCTAAGGCCTAAGGCCAACCCCACCACCCTCATTATTCAATTTATGATAAATCTAAATTATTGTTTATATGTTATTTCTGGTTCAAAACGAAAAAAAACTTAAAGACAACAAGTTTCCAAACTTACTTCGAGGCACTTTACAACCCCAAAAACGACGATCCAAACATATATGTATACTTGATGTAATGAGCCGACATTATTGTATGCTAAAAAAGATATTAAGTTCTATATAAAATATTTATATTCCGACGTTTTGAAACATGACTAATCTTCGATCAAAGTAGGACAAAAAACTTAAAAATAACAAGTTTCCAAACTTACTTTCGGAGCACTTTACAACCCTTAAAACGACGATCCAAGCATATATGTATACCTGATGTAATGAGCCGACATTATTATATGCTAAAAAAAATATTAAGTTCTATATAAAATATTTATAATCCGATGTTTTGAAACGTGACTAATCTTCGGTCAAAGTACGAAAAAAAAAAAAACCTAAAGATAACAAGTTTTCAAACTTACTTCGGAGCACTTTGCAACCCCTAAAACGACGATCCAAACATATATGTATACTTGATGTAATGAGCCGACATTATTGTACGCTAAAAAAAAATTTAGTTCTATATAAAATATTTATATATCTTCGGTCAAAGTATGAAAAAAAAACTTAAAGATAACAAGTTTCCAAACTTACTTCGAGGCACTTTACAACCCCTAAAACGACGATCCAAACATATATGTATACCTGATGTAATGAGCCAACATTATTGTACGCTAAAAAAGATATTAAGTTCTATATAAAATATTTATATTCTGGAGTTTAGAAACGTGACTAATCTTCGGTCAAAGTACGGAAAAAAACTTAATTTTGAGTGATTTTCAAAGAACAAAGGCTGGATTTCAGTGATTTTACGCACAGAATATGTGCGTAAAAGAACTTAAGTGGAAATGTACACTTTGGTCCTTTTATGCACATATTCTGTGCGTAAAGCCTATTTTTTTTAATGGGTTATTTTGGTTCCAAATTTTGTTTTTTGGGTTACAAAAGTCTTGGGCTCGTTTTACATATATGGAAAATTAAAATACATATATTTTCTCATACGATCAGATTAAATTAATTTACAATAACATACTTATTAAGGTATTTTCAACTAATTCTAATCACACTCACTAAAAAACAAGAATTTAAATTTGATGCACTGTCATTTTTTCACACCATCAAGTAACAATGACCTGCTGTAGCAGGTTACCAATATTTTCTTAAATTTTTATTTTGGATAAATATTTTCAAAAAAGAATGTCAAACAATGTAGTCTCTCCTTTTCAAACCCATCGTCTCCCCCATCTATTTTCTCTCTCCTTATTCTACATACACACAAACACCTTGATACAAATCTATTAAGTTTTCCCCCGAAGTACCCTATCACTGCTCTATTGCATCTTTTGCTATTCTTCTTCACGAGTTCATAATAATCATAACTTTGCTTTTGCCAATTATATTTCCATATCTTTAATCAAATCTAACTTCATTGGAAATATAAATATCCTTTTAGGGTTTGTTTCCGGGATTTATTGGTATTTTTCCATGAATATTAGTGTTTACCCCGGATTCGGTAATCAATTGAATTTGTGTGTGAGTATAGGATATGTGCTTGAGTCCCAATGTTTATTACAAACCGTGGATGAGAATGCTTATTGATAAACGTGCAAGGAGCGCAAGTGACAGATGACTCCGCGTATGGCCAATTTGATTGAAAAAATATGATATAGATGACAAACTTACAATGGAAAATATCAATATTGAGATTGCTAGAACTGTATATATGTATTGTGTTACAAGTGTTCTTTTGAATAAAAGATCAACCAACCCCTCAAAGGGAGGAGGGAATGCCCTATTTATAGTGATGAACCCATGGGCCTTCCTCAATATGAAGTAATAAAATAATAATAAAAGGACAGCCCCTGTATGGATGTGATGGGATCTGACTGACGGCGCCGTCTGACACACGCATAGTTGGTAGCCGACCATGATGTGACACCACTGCTGCGCCCCAGTAACGGTCATAACGGACCAACGGACTCACGGGTACCGGACTTCCGGTGGTAACCCCCCGGAAAGAGATCCGAACCTTCGGTGGCTTAAAAACCGGGACCGATGATGCTTCCGCTCGGCTTTGATCCGAATGCTTATCCGGAAACCCGATGCTTATACACGAACTTTCCCTCCTTTTCCTCCTCCGAGCCACGGTTACCCCGGATTGGCCCTCATCCGGTTTTCACCGTATACAGATAGCCCCGCGCTTCCCGGACCAACGATCTATCGGAGTGATGGGAAGTGAATGAATCGTACATCCGGCCACCCGGTCGACCAATTCTTATCACTTTATTTTGGCGGGAACGGCTCCGTTTCGTCTTCCTTTTTGCCGCCCACGTGTCCAATTCTGGTTTGTTCGTTCCTGTCAACCGCCTTTTACACGTTGTTTCGCATTAATGTCGCAACACGTGGCGCTCCTCGATTGGCCGCCCTCGATAATCGTTCCTCCCTTACACCTATAAAAAGCCCCTCCTTTCCTCATTTTTCACTTTTCTGGTTTGCTCTCCCTTTTCTTCTTCCTTCTGTGCGTCAACAACCATCCTTTCCGTTCACAACTTCGTTGCCAAACCTTCTCTTACCAATACAAAAAAAAAGAAAGGAAAGGGAATTAGCTTTGTCACTACTCTCGTCAATTGCTTCTTTGCTTCTTCAAATCGTCACTTCCTTCGTTTCCTTCACGCCATTCCCTACTTTTCTCCTTTTCTTTCAATCATGTCTGAAACCACTTCTACAGACGTTCCTTCAATCTCGTCCCCGAGGGCCGAGGCCGTATCCCCGGTCAAACAAAAGGGTAACCCCGAAACTGCGGCCTCAGATATTATACCGGCAAAATTTAACTTCAACAAAGACCTGGAGGTAGAAAAACCCTCCGTCGTTTCAGACCGGGGATACGACGTGAGGCGATATCCTTCCTCTATAACCGAGGACAGGCTCGACACAGTCCGGACAGACTGCGGGTGGGACACACGCCCGGTAAGGGTTTTCGCACCCGGGCCGGATGAATCCATAACCGACCACCAGGAGGGGTTTTTGTACGTGTACACTTACCTCTTCACCCTTAAGCTCGATCCCCCGGTTGATCCGGTCATACTGGATATGTGCCGGACTTATGGCGTAACTTTGGCTCAGATCGGCCCAACTGTTTGGATGGTCGTTGCCTGCCTCCGGTTGCTGGCCATCAGGGCTGAGAAGGAATTCTCATTGGGCCACCTAATACGCTTGTATTCCCCGAGGATATTCCGGGGTGGTGTCATAAGATTAACCAAGCGCAGCCGGAACCCGCTCTTCTCGAAGATGGACGAAGACCGGGACAGGGGGTGGTTGGAACGCTACGTCCGAGTAAAATCCGAGGACATAATCCCGGACTCCCATCAACCTTTTCCGGAGAAATGGAACGACAAACGTAAGTTCGATCCTTTGAGTAATCGTCATCATATGTTTAGTTGCTTATGGTATTGTTTTCTCACCACCCTTTCGCTACTTTACAGCAAACGTATTTGTTCCCCCGGTTATTCGAGATCTGACTGAGTGGGTCACGGCGCTCCTCAACCAGCTTCCCTATGAGGACCGGACTTGGGCCCACTTATCACGCGGTCGATGGATCGCTCAAAATCATGGTAATATTTGGCTTCCCTTTGATCTCGTTGCCTCTTTAGCCATTCGAGGCCGTCAATTTCCTTAACCTGCCTATGCTTTTGTCATTCAGGCTTGCCGAAGGGTTCGGTGGCATCTAGATCGGAGTCGGGGGCTGCTTCCCCTGCACCGGCGTCCGCGTTCGACATGGCGGGTTCCGCTCGCGTTCTCGCCGAAGCCGCCAAAAGGAAACGACCCCCCGAAAAGGGCCAACCGTCCAAACGAAAGAAAGCAAGGAGTGTAGCCCGGCCACCAAGGGAGGAGGTGGAGTCCGACATCATTGTTCGGAGGGTTGACCCGGCACCGTTAGCGGCCCCAGTACCCGAGGAGGCTGCCTCCGAACCACCCTTGCCTTCTATGAATGAAGGTATCTTAATTCCCGCTCTTCTTTCAAGCGCGGAAGAAATCCTTTCCCCGGCCCCTCTTCGGTCGGTTGACTTCGTCGACATTTCAGGTGAAACTTCTTCGGAAGATACTCCCCTGCAAAGGAGAAAAGGAGCCGGGGAAACGGCGGTTGCTGCAACCGATCAAGGGACCATTCCAGTTCCGGAGACCGAAGCCCCCACTCAGGCTCGTCCATCGCCCGGCCACGAACCGATTTCTACTTCCGAGCTCCCGGCCCTCGCTAGGAATATTGAGTCTATACCGAGTTCGTCTACCCCTGCCCCGAGGGTTGCAGACTTCGACGATATGTTTTCAGCCACTCCTCCGGCTACCGGTGAAGCTGCGGGTTTTGGTCATCTTCTAATTCCTCGGGTTACGAGGTCGGCCAACCGACAGTCAGAATCTGGCTCTAGGGATAACCTGGTGACCATCTTCCCAGCCCCGAGCGTTGAGCCGAGAAGGACCAGATCGGTCGTAGTCACCGTCCCCGAGGATTGTGGCTTTCTATCCCGTCCGGTAGGAGTGGAAAGTTATTTGCGTCCTCTTGTTTCCGACTCGGATAAGTGCAAAATGACCGGGGTCACTTGGCAATGCCTCATGAACGAAGGCATGCACGCGGGCAACCGGGTAGAACTTACAGCCATCTTTGTATATCAATCAGATTTTGCGCTCATTTTGGTTTTGATTCCTTATGTTTGCTTTCCTTGCAGAGTGTAGTACTGGTGAACGAAGCCTTCATCCGTGCCCAACACGAGATGGATGATCTCCGAGGCCAACTAGACGCCCAAGGCCGAGAAACGGAGAAATACAAGCACCTCCTCCGAGAGAAAGAGGAAGATTTGAGCCAGGCCGCCGTTCTCGCCAACCTTCGTCCCGAACTCGATGCGGCTAAGGACGAAAGTCGTCGTTTAAAAAATGAGTTGGCTGCCATGACTGATTATAACCGAAGCCTCGAGGCTGATAAGATTTGCCTCAGCCGAGACAAAGCTCAGTTTTCGTCAAGGTTGGACGAGTTGGAGACCACTGTCTCTCAACTCCGAGGGGAACTTGACTTGGTGAAAGCCGATGCGACTATCTTGGCCGAGAGGAATCGGCAACTGGAATCTGATACCGCCCTGTACGAAAAACACATGAAAGTTTTCGAAGAGAAGGCCGAGGAGCGGTCTCGGATGAGTGAGGGCTTAAAAGCCGAGCTGGAGGAGGCGGTGAGCGCCAACGACGTTCTTAAGGCCGAGCTAGAAGCTGCTGTCCACATGAGGACTATCGCTGTGGCAGGCCGAGCTGAGCTAGAGGCTAAGTTGGCTAAGGTTGAGGCCGACTTGGAAGAAGCCTGGAAAGGCGTGGAGACGGCCGAGGCCCATACTGCCATTGTTGCCGAGTATGAGAAGTGGAAGTCTCGGCGGCTCACCCTTGAAGAGGCCGATCGCGGATTATCCGATCTTCCGGCCCTGATTACCCAGGCCAAGGAGATGGAGGAGGAGGCCAACCGTGCCCTTGGGTCCGACTCGGATGACTCCGAACGAACCGAGTCCGATTATTCTGACTCTAGCCGTGCTGAGTAGCATAAGATCTTTTTTATTTTTGATGTAAATGTACTCTTTATAAAAGTATCCTTTGCGTATACGAAAGTTACACTTCTCTTGTGTCTTCGTTTGATTGCTTGTTTTTATTCTGCCTTGAACTATTGGTCCGAATTTCGGACAAGATGATCCGTGGTCGTTGATTAATTCTGCCCGTGGGAGTTATCTTTAAGGCCGATTTGAGATGACCTCACTTCGCCCAGTTTTTTGGGCGTACAACTTGAGCACTGCCAAAATATTGGTTATTGTAATGACTTTTGTATTACAAGTGTTCGTACATATAGGAGAATTTTCATTCCTTGTACCTTTGCCATAGCAAACACTAAATGGGACACGATTCATTATGATCGTTTGGTCCTTACATCAAAGTCGGGGGCCGGCGGCCGGCCTACGCTTTTGCCGTGGCAAATGTTGAATGGGACACGATTCATTATGATCGTTTGGTCCTTACATCGAAGTCGGAGGCCGGTGGCCGACCTATGCTTTTGCCGTGGCAAATGCTGAATTTCTTCCCTTGTTTCTCTTTATCGTGCCATGCCTCGATGTGGGTACTGTGGACCCTTAACACTGATCCGAGCTTCGAGGTCGGGTGAGTGTTACCAAGCCCTCACTCGGAAGATGCAACCTCGGGTGTCCGAGTTCTGGCCCTTGGCCTTTATTGCGTAGCACGTTGTACTCGTTGCCTCATTAAAAACCTCGGCGGAAAACCCATTTTGGGACAAAACTGCGCTTAAGGAAAAGAGTGCAACACGTGCTTTCAGTCCTAAGTTTCTATTTTTGTGTTGTGTTCGATTTCCTGCAAAAAGACAATACGGTTAACAGAAGGTACATGAGAGGATCATACCTTAGCAGTAATATCTTTTCAGATGGACTATGTTCCAGTTGTTGCGTAGGCATTGTCCATCCATGGATTCCAACTGGTACGATCCTTTGCCTGTTACACCGGTCACCTTGTACGGCCCTTCCCAGTTTGGTCCTAGCTTTCCCTCGTTTGGGTTTTTTGTATGGAAAGTGACTTTTCGAAGTACCAGGTCCCCAACCCGGAAATGCCGAAAGTTGGCTCTCCGATTGTAGTACCTTTCCATCCTCTGCTTTTGAGCCGCAATTCGGACCAATGTTCTTTCGCGCATCTCATCTGCCAGGTCGAGCCTTACAACCATGGCCTCCCCGTTTAACTCCTCGGTTGCATACTTGAAACGGAGAGTCGGCTCGCCAACCTCGACGGGGATAAGGGCTTCGGTCCCGTATACCAACGAGAAAGGGGTCTCGCCCGTGCTGGACTTCGCCGTGGTTCGGTAAGCCCATAGTACCTCGGGCAACACTTCTCTCCAACGGTGCTTCGATGCTTCCAGCCGCTTCCTTAGACTTTGGATTATTGTCTTGTTAGTGGATTCCGCCTGTCCGTTTGCACACGGGTGATATGGGGTCGACACAATCTTCTTGATCTTCAACCCCTCGAGGAAACTGTTGACCTTACTACCCATGAACTGAGGACCGTTATCACAAGTTATTTCGGCTGGAATGCCGAAACGGCAGACGATGTGGTCCCAAACGAAGTCGATAACCTCCTTTTCTCTGATTTTTTCAAAGGCCTGCGCTTCGACCCATTTAGAAAAGTAATCAGTCATAAATAAAATAAAGCGTGCTTTACCTGGTGCCCGGGGTAACGGACCCACGATGTCCATTCCCCATTTCATGAACGGCCATGGTGAGACCACTGAATGCAACGACTCCCCGGGCCGGTGAACCATCGGGGCATGCCTCTGACACCCGTCACATTTTCGGACGAAGTTTCTCGTGTCTTCATCCATCTGATTCCAGTAATACCCGGCCCTAATCAGCTTCCGGACCAGAGCTTCCGCACCAGAGTGATTGCCACAGGTCCCTTCATATACTTCCCTCATCACATACTCCGTTTCCCCGGGGCCCAAACATTTAGCCAAGGGTCCGTGGAAAGAGCGTCGGTATAATTGGCCGTCCACTAAGCAAAATCGGGCTGCCTTCGTTCGTAACGAACGCGACTCCTTCGGGTCGCTTGGACGCTTATCATCACGCAAGTAGTCAATGTATTTGTTGCGCCAATCCCAAGTCAGACATGTCGAGTATATTTCAGCGTGTCCGCTTTCTATGGCCGTTCTTGTTAGTTGCACCGTTTCTCCGGAGTTTATTTCGACCCCTTCGACCGCAGATCCCAAATTTGCCAATGCATCGGCCTCACAGTTCTGTTCTCTCGGTATATGCTGCAGGGTCCATTTTTTAAATCGGTGAAGTATCACTCTGGTTTTCTCGAGATACCTCTGCATCCGTTCATCCTTGACTTCAAACGTGCCATTCACCTGGTTTGCGACCAAAAGCGAGTCGCACTTTGCCTCGATAGTTTCTGCCCCCATACTCCGGGCCAATTCTAATCCTGCAATCATAGCCTCATACTCGGCTTCATTGTTAGTTAGCTTGATAGTTTTGATGGAATGTCGAATGAAATCACCGACCGGGGCCCTAAGGACAATACCAAGCCCGGAACCTTTAAGGTTCGAAGCCCCGTCCGTATACAGAGACCAAATGCCCGTGGCCTTTCCCGAGGTCAGCAGGAACTCTTTTTCGACCTCGGGGACCATGGCTGGGGCGAAGTCTGCTATGAAATCGGCTAACATTTGGGATTTGATGGCCGTTCGGGGTCTGTATTCGAGGTCATAGCCGCTGACCTCTACAGCCCACTTCGTTAGCCTACCCGACAACTCGAGTTTATGCATGATGTTTTTCAAAGGATAAGTAGTTACTACACATATGTGATGGCTTTGAAAGTAAGGCTTAAGCTTTCTGGAGGCGCTTACTAGTGCCAACGCCAACTTTTCCAGATGGGGGTAACGTGTCTCCGTATCCCCCAATGTTCTACTCACGTAATAGATAGGGAATTGCGTACCTGATTCTTCTCGGACCAAAACGCCGCTTACCGCAACTTTGGAGACCGCTAGGTACAGAAATAGTGTCTCACCTGCCTTCGGCGTGTGCAGTAGAGGGGGTTAGACAAGTACTTCTTCAGATCCTGCAGAGCTTCTTGGCACTCCGGTGTCCAGATAAAATCATTCTTCTTTCTGAGCAAGGAGAAGAACCGGTGACTCCTGTCCGAGGATCTCGATATGAAGCGACTTAGTGCTGCGATTCTCCCGGTGAGTTTCTGAACCCCCTTTATGCTGTTCACTACCTCGATATCTTCGATGGCTTTGATCTTGTCCGGGTTGATTTCGATCCCTCGGTTTGACACCATGAAACCTAGGAATCTGCCAGATCTTACACCGAATGCACACTTCTCCGGGTTAAGCTTCATGTTGTATTTGCGAAGCACATTGAAGGTTTCCTGCAAATGCTTTAAATGGTCCTCTGTTTCCAGGGACTTAACAACCATATCGTCAACGTAAACCTCCATTGTTTTCCCTATCTGTTCTTCGAACATTTCATTAACTAGGCGTTGGTAAGTTGCACCGGCATTTTTTAGTCCGAAAGGCATGACGTTATAACAGTAGGTCCCGTACCGGGTGATGAAGGATGTTTTCTCTTGATCCCCCGGGTACATCCGGATCTGGTTATACCCGGAGTAAGCGTCGAGAAAACTCAACATCTCATGCCCGGCCGTCGCATCGATCATTCTGTCGATATGAGGCAATGGAAACGAGTCCTTCGGGCATGCCTTGTTTAAATCTTTGAAGTCGACACACATTCGAAGTTTGTTACCTTTTTTGGGTACTACCACAACGTTGGCCAGCCAGTCCGGGTACTTTACCTCTCGGATGGATCCTATCTTCAAAAGTTTTGCTACCTCGTCCTTCACAAATGCGTGTTTAGCCTCCGCCATGGGTCTCCTTTTCTGTTTCACCGGAGTAAACTTCCCATCCAGGCTGAGCTTGTGAGTTGCTATTTCTGGTGATATACCTGTCATATCTATATGCGACCATGCAAAGCAATCAGCGTTAGCACGAAGAAATTCAATTAATCGACGCCTGAGCTCCGGGGTGAGCCCCGTGCCCAGGTATACCTTTCTGTCCGGGAGATATTCGAACAGGATGATCTGCTCCAATTCCTCCACAGTTGACTGAGTTGCATCCGAGTCATCTGGCATGACGAACGATCTGGGTACCTCGTAATCTTCCTCCTTATGTACCGGGTTCAGCCCGGTGCACTTTGATTGCTATTTGGGAATCTCGCCTCCGGTTGCACTTTTCCATTCCGGCCCCTCGGGCCGAGGTGCCGCTTCTTCTACTGCAAACATTTCCCTTGCAGCGGGCTGCTCGCCCCGGACGGTTTTCACTCCTTCCGGCGTGGGGAATTTCAATAGCTGATGTAGTGTTGAGGGTACCGCCCTCATGCTATGTATCCAAGGTCTGCCCAATAATGCATTGTATTTCATGTCCCCCTCGATCACATAGAACATCGTTTGCTGAATGGTGCCACCCACATTTACAGGCAATGAGATTTCCCCCTTTGTGGTTTCGCTCGCCATATTGAACCCGCTTAGCACCCGAGCCACTGGTGCGATCTGGCCGAGCAGTCCTAGCTGTTCAACCACCCTCCATCGGATGATGTTGGCCGAGCTACCTGGGTCAATCAGAATACGTTTAACCTTAGTTTTAAAGACTAGTATAGAGATTACCAATGCGTCATTGTGGGGTTGAACGATGTCCTCTGCGTCTTCGTCATTAAAGAAGATGGATCCCTCGGCCGAATGGCCTCGGGTGCGCTTTTCACGAACAATAGAGATCTTCGTCCGCTTCATTACCGGCCCTCGAGGGGCGTCTGTCCCGCCCACTATCATGTTGATCGTATGCTGGGGTTCGACAGGCTCGGACCTTTGAAAAGATTCCCTTTCCTTATAGTGATTTTTGGCCCGGTCGCTCAGCAGATCTCGGAGGTGACCATTTTTCAATAACCGGGCTACCTCGTCTCTCAATTGACGGCAATCTTCGGTTCGATGCCCGTGGGTCCCGTGATACTCGCATACTACACCCGGATCTCGCTGACCCGGATCCGACCTCAATGGTTTAGGCCACCTTACATCGGGGACACGTCCAATAGCCGAGACAAGTCCTGAAGTACTAACGTTGAAGTTGTATTCCGAAATTTTTGGAGGAACTTTATTGCCGGCGGAACTTCCGGCATCGCTCCTAAACGAGAGTCCCCGACTGTTCGATGGCCGCTCCACTCGTTTGCTGCCGCGTCCTGAGAAATGGCTCGGGCTCTCTATTGCCTTTTCCGACCTGAAACTTTGCTTATCCGGATAGGGATATGACCGAAACCTTCCTTTCGATGATTCAGACATGGCCTCGTATCCCTTCCTTGGCGGCTCGAAACCTCTACTTATTTTGGTCCTTACCGGAGAGAACTCGAATTGATCATCCTCCACCCGAATCTTTGACTCATACCGATTGTGGACGTCGGCCCATGTTACGGCCTCGTATTCCAGCAAGCTCTCTTTCAATTTTGCCGAGGCCACCGAACTTAGCATGTTGAGGCCCTTTGTGAAGGCCTGTGCGACCCACTCTTCCGGTACCGGGGGTAGCTCCATTCGTTCCCTCTGGAACCGGGTGACGAATTCCCGCAATAACTCGCCGTCCCTTTGGGTTATCCGGAAAATGTCAGCCTTACGGGCCTGCACCTTTATTGCACCGGCGTGGGCTTTCACAAAGGCATCGGCGAGCATCTCAAAAGAAGTGATCGAATGCTCGGGCAGATGGTCGTACCACGTCAACGCCCCCTTTGACAGAGTCTCCCCGAATTTTTTCAACAGTACTGACTCTATCTCATCTTCTTCCGTATCATTACCCTTGATAGCACAAGTGTACGAGGTCACGTGCTCATGCGGGTCCGTGGTGCCGTCGTATTTCTGAATGTCCGGCATCTTGAATCTCTTCGGGATCAACTTGGGCGCTGCACTCGGGGGAAAAGGCCTTTGGATATATTTTTTCGAGTTAGCCCCCTTCAGCAAAGGGGGAGCCCCCGGTATCTGATCTACCCGAGAATTGTAAGTCTCTACCCTTTTTTCGGTAGAGTCCACTCGTTTCACCAAGGTTTCAAGCATCTTTAGTACCTCGGTGGAAGAACCGGCTCCGGAATCATTGCTCTCGACTGTCCGCGGCCTGCTTCTCTCGATTTCCGCTGTTCCCTTGGCCTTTTCCGGCCCAGGCTCCCCCTGCCCGCTCTGTAACCGGGCAATCGCCATCCCTTGCTCGGCGATTGCCGCTCTTTGTTCCTGCAACATCTCGAAAATCAAACGCAAATTAATGCCGTCATTTGGTGCCTCCGGCTCCTTCTGGCTTTGGGTCCGAGACAATGTGACGGAGTTGCGAGTTCTTAGGGGATCAGTTGCCGGTAGGGCGGCGTTAATTTGATCCACCGTGTTTTGTCGGTTGAGGCCCTCTCTCGAGTCGATGGGGTTCGGGTCAGCGGGGTTTGGTAGTCCCCGTAATTCGCTTTCCTCGTTTTCTGCCACAATCTCGGTATTATTGACATGGCCGGACTGCTCAACATCAGCCATGAGTCAGTTTTTGTCGAGACAAACGAGGCGGAAGTGTTACGGTTTGGAGGTGAGAACGACAAGAATCAGGACCAAGAACTATTATCCTTGCCCCACGGTGGGCGCCAAACTGTTTACCCCGGATTCGGTAATCAATTGAATTTGTGTGTGAGTATAGGATATGTGCTTGAGTCCCAATGTTTATTACAAACCGTGGATGAGAATGCTTATTGATAAACGTGCAAGGAGCGCAAGTGACAGATGACTCCGCGTATGGCCAATTTGATTGAAAAAATATGATATAGATGACAAACTTACAATGGAAAATATCAATATTGAGATTGCTAGAACTGTATATATGTATTGTGTTACAAGTGTTCTTTTGAATAAAAGATCAACCAACCCCCCAAAGGGAGGAGGGAATGCCCTATTTATAGTGATGAACCCGTGGGCCTTCCTCAATATGAAGTAATAAAATAATAATAAAAGGACAGCCCCTGTATGGATGTGATGGGATCTGACTGACGGCGCCGTCTGACACACGCATAGTTGGTAGCCGACCATGATGTGACACCACTGCTGCGCCCCAGTAACGGTCATAACGGACCAACGGACTCACGGGTACCGGACTTCCGGTGGTAACCCCCCGGAAAGAGATCCGAACTTTCGGTGGCTTAAAAACCGGGACCGATGATGCTTCCGCTCGGCTTTGATCCGAATGCTTATCCGGAAACCCGATGCTTATACACGAACTTTCCCTCCTTTTCCTCCTCCGAGCCACGGTTACCCCGGATTGGCCCTCATCCGGTTTTCACCGTATACAATTAGATGTTTGTTGAACTGTCCATAACAAAGAAGAAGGCTATAAGATATTTGTATTTTGAATTGCTTCAGAAGAAGGGCCTTCCTAGCTATTAGCTGAATGTCAAATTGCTTTTGTTAATATTTTAACTTTCTGCACAATTGGTAAAAGCTTGAAAGTATGCAGAAGCTTAAGCTTCAGATTACTTACAAATTAGATATAAAATATATCCTATAAGTATATCTTAAAAGTTGAATCGCAGTTATGTAATATACTACTCATACTTATTCAAAGTTACAGGAGGAGGAGTTTAAATGTAAATGTTTGATGGTTGAAGAATTACTTCATGATAATTCAGGATTTTTGAGGAATGTTTGAAGCGTTGAAGAACTTCATTGGTATTGAATTTTGACGATGATATTGATAAAAAATCAAGAACGTCAGAGTTAGAAGGAAATAAATATGTACCACAGTACAATTAGGAATTAATTCTGGTTAGAGAACAACTAGGACTCAACTTTCATTTATTGTTATTTTTCTATAAATTAAAATTATATTAATAAAAAAGTAGTACTAATACATGAGAAAGTTACCATGTTTATCACTAATACTTGATGGTATACAAAGTCTTATACACTGACTGACGGTGCACCAAACTTAAACTCAAAAAACAATTATCTCTATGATGTTTTGTTTGCAGTGCTTGTAAATAAAATTTTATGGTTAAGGCTGGTAAATATTTTCTATTTCTTCTAACGTTCCTGAAACTTCACAAAATAAGGGAATTTTACATAGTGTAGAGAACATATAAAGATATTTATATTTAGTAATTACAATTTAGTTTAATTAACCCCCTCTCTCTCTTCTCCCTCAACTCTCTCTCCTTTTCCACTCTTTTTTTTTTCCCGCTGATCACCCACGTCACTCTTCTCTTATCTTCTTACTCAAATTGTTCAATTATTCTCTTTAAATTAGGAGTGGGTGTTCGTCTTCGGTTCGGTTTTATCAAACTTCAGTTCGGCTATTTCGATTTCGGTTTTTTGAAGGTGGACACCAATACTGAACCAAACTAGTTCAGTTCGGTTCGGTTTCGGTTTTTTGAAGTTCGGTTCGGTTTCGATTTTTTCAATTTAGTTTTTTTGTATGATATTAGAATCAATTCCATTTACACTAATTCATATTCTCAAAAGCAATAATACATAAAACTGATAAATTGAAATCAAAATCAAACAAACAGAATACACAAGAACAAAAAACCATAACCATGATATAGGATTACTAGGTGTTATATACATACAGTAAGAATAACTAAGAAAACATATAAAGGACATACATTAATCCTAAAGACACATCCTAGTCACCTTCCTTTGTTAAGGATATTTGATTTTCTCAACTAAAGTGGAAATTTAGGGATACAAAAGCAAAAGAGGGCTTGTTACAATTGGGGTTTTTTGTTTTGCTTAAACTTAATGGGCCTGGACTATTTTAATTTTCTTGGGTAATGTATTAAATTTCACATTCGGTTCTTTGGTTCGGTTTTATCAAACTTCGGTTCAGCTATTTCGATTTTAGTTTTTTGAAGGTGAACACCAAACACCGAACCAAACTAGTTCGATTCGGTTCTTTCGGTCGATTTTTTGAAGTTCAGTTCAGTTTGATCCGATTTTTCGATTATCGGTATTTATGCCCAGCCCTACTTTAAATCAATTTGTTATTTGTTTAATCTAGTTTATTGAGTTCATAGCAGAGTTGTGAGGGTTTTATTGTTCTTTTTAGTCTATCAAGTATATATCAACGTCAAAAATCAAGTGTGATTCAGGCATTCAGCTTATTTTGCTTGCGAAGTTTACTCAATTTTCATCATTCAGTTGTGTATTTGACAAATCTGAATGTATTTCTCAGATCTGAATATTTATCATTGTTGCTGCTATTTCTTGTATCTCAAATTTGAGTATATTCTTTTTTTTTGTTTCTCAAATTTGAGTGTATTTTTTTTTTCTTGTATCTCAGATATGAGTGTATTTCAGTGTATTCGTTAGTTTTTTTAGTGTATAAGTGTTTCTTCATGTATTTTTTGCTGGTATTTCGAAGGAGATTGTTTTTGTATACAAATGAATACAGTGAATTTTGAATACAGCTCAATATCCCTATATGTTTTTGCTTTATGTTGTTTGAATACAACCGAATTTAAATACAATAAGTTGAATACAGTGTAAAAGTTGTTACGAATTAATATAGCCAAATTGAATACATCTGAATTGAATATAACGCAATACAGCCGAATTTGAATACACTCTGTAGTTACGAAATGTAATTAGCAAAAGTGTACCTATGCCTGAAAAAAAAAAAACAAAATGTAGTCATTTGTGTAAGTTGCCCTTGATAAAATCTAAAAGACACACTGTGCATAGGTGAAATTCTGATTGTGATGGTCAACTAGAATTAGAGTTGTTTAGGTTAGTGATCATAAATACTTGATAAGCTTTATGTTGAAAATATTTTAAATGATGAAATTTATTTTATAAATAAACGGATAGAAATGCTAAAATTCATAATAAGCAGTTAGTTTTTGGTAAAAAAATTGCTAATAAGTTATTCTTTTGCTAGATGACTAGAATTCCGTAGAATTTTTACAAAAAGTATGTAAATTTAAAAGTATTCTTTAAAGACAAGGACGAATGGCATATACAGAGAGATGAGAAAGTTAGGGGTTTTATTGTGAGGAAGGTATTTTGGGAATTAGAAAAATATTAAAGATAAAATAGTAAAAAAATTTCGTCAAACTAAAAGTGCTTATTACTGGAATAGTGGATGCAACTAATAAGCCATCAAATTCAAGCAAGACAACTAGCGCAAAGGGAAAATTGGTGTCAGGAAATGGAGAACCAACTAGAATTAATCCAGATCTGAATAGCTGATGTAGCGAAGCAAACAACACCGAATGATCAAGCGCAAAGCAAAAAAGCACAAGAACAATGGAATGAGATGCTCCAAGCCACAGAGACGTCGACCACTCCCTCATCGAGTGGAGTGAAGTCCTGGGCTGATGCGGTAGAGAACGATGCCAATCCGATGCAAGCACCAAAGGCGTCGATATGGGATGATTTTGATATATCAAAAATGTTTAATGCATGGTTTAAACTTGAGTATGTCCGTGCTATTACATATGATGAATCGCCTATAGTTGAAATAGCTTTGGATGATATCAGCTTGGAAATTGCATATCGGAAGAACTCGGTGGTGTGTTAAGTTCTGGGTGCACATCCTCCATTTGTTATCATGGAGGGTATATTCAGAGGTTGTGGGCTAAGCATGGGATCAATAAGATCTCCATGCTTAAGAATGGAGTTATTCTGGCTCGGTTTGATAGTGTGGTGGGTAAGAATGCTGTTATTGAGGGTGGCATCTATCATTTTGACAACAAGCCTTCATTGTGAAAGCTTCGAGTCCTGGCATGGAATTCACTAGAGAGGAACTGCTCACTGTGTCTATATTCCACTTCAATTAGAATTTCTAGTAACAGTTGTGTATGTTTTTAATTCAAAAGAAGATAGGAGGGATCTTTGGGAATCATTGATCGGATTGAGCTCTTGTGTGAAACCCTGGCTTGTCTTGGACGAATTTAACTCAGTGTTACATCCAGAGGACATGATAAGGGGAAATCCAGTTGGTTGGTCAGAAATTGTGGACTTTCATAATTGTGTGGATATTTGTGGCTTAATTGAGCATCCTAACCAAGGTACCAAGTATACTGATACGCTCAACTTACACCTAAATTATGGCGTACGACGGTCGGTGCCAAATATAGTAACCCAACTAGGTTGGGATTGAATCCCACAGGGAATAAAGTGCGAAATAAGTACTAATTATATATGTTACTAATCTCTAAAGACTTTAGTTCTCTTCCGACTAGTGTAGAAAAAGGGTTTTGGTTTGTATTCGCTATTTTAAGGTATTTGGAAATTGTTTGGATTAAAAGAACCAAAGTTGTGTCCCCGCTGTGATTAGATGTTATGCTATAGGTATCAATATGATATATTTCTAATGGGTGGTGGTTTTGTAATCTCTAATGCACTTCTTAATATTTTTCAATAGTTATAAAGTATTTATGTTTATGATTTTTCCAAATTTAGAAAAGTTGCAAGTACAACCGATTAAATATGCCAAGTAGAACTCATCTTATCCCTAAGTGAGTTCATTAAACGAGGGTTAGCGCCCCGAGTCCTTGTTATATTATTTCAACTCAAACCCTAGTTCATCTTTCCAAATAAAGCTAGGGTTTGTGCATAAGTAAGTGTTTGCAACCACTAACTAACAATGAATATAAGAAATAATAAAACACATCACAACTCATTATATATATATATATATATATATACACAATGTTAGACACCCATTACATAACACCCATCATTTGGGTCCACAACTTTGATTAAAGAAACTACTCACACATATTGATCACAAAAGTAGTAAGCAATAATGGAGACATAAAGCTTACAAAGTGAATAAAGATGGTGGGAATGGAATCTAAAAATCTGATGTGTACAAAAACCTAAAATGTTCTTTAAATAGGTTCCAAAAACACACATCAGCAATTGGCAAAACTGCCCCTGGTGGCAGAATCGACGGGCCGTCGATTTCTTCATCTTTTAGTTCTTCAGTTTGATGGTCCATTCGACGGTGCCGTCGACCAGTTTGACGCTCCGTCGGTTCTTCCGTCTTTCTCTCTTCTGGTGGACAAGTCTGTTTGACGAGACAAACGACGAAACGTCGATCCAGTCGACGCTTCGTCGATGGCTCCGTCCTTTGTCCTCTTCAACTTAGGCCATCATTGGAAAATTTGACTTATCGACGCTCCAAAGGACGATCCGTCGAATCTTCATTTGTGGGCAATTTTTCCTTTTTTCTTTGTTTTTGCTTTTGGGCCATCGCCTTCCTAAAACACAACAAACACACATTAAAATGAACCAGACTTACTTGAGAACACCCAAAATCCATAGTAAAAAGGCGTCGAATGTGCCACAAATCCGCGGTAATGATAAAGGAAGTGACCAGATAATTTTCTCAAAAATAGATTGGATCTTTATAAACAATGAATGGTTAAACTCTATGCCCGCTTGCAATGCTATATTTTTGCCTGAGGGTATTAGTGACCATTGTCCTGCCAAGATCACTTTAGCTGCTGATAGACCAAGGAGAAAGAAATCTTTTCTGTATTGCTTGGGCACAACATTCTCAGTTTCTTGAGGTTGTTAAAACAGGTTGGGAGGTTCAGGTAGAGGGGTGTCTCATTCTTCAGGTGGTTAGAAAGTTGAAACTGTTAAAAAAGGGATTGAAACAGCTAAATGGTCAATTCTTGAGGAACATAGAATTAAAGGCAAAGGAAAACAGGGAGGCTCTATTGGAGGCCTAGAAACAACTTCAGAATAGACCACATTGTAGCATTCTACAGCAAGCAGAAAGAGAAAAGTATTTGAAGTTCAGGTAGAGCTCCTTCCTAGCAGAATTATTCCTTCAACAAAGGGCTAAAGCTACATAGATAAAGCTAGGGGATGACAACTCTAGGTACTTCTACCCAGTTATCAAACATAGGAAACTTAAGCAGTTAGTTACACAACTGAAGGATGACCAAGAGGTATGACAGAATAATCCTGATACTATTGCAAGCCTGTTTGCCAAGTATTATGAGGAACTTCTGGGGCAAGCAATAACTTCCAGAATTGTTGTTTTTGTCGGTTTCATTAAACAGGGACCAGTGCTAACTGAGATACAACAAGCTACTTTGTTGGCTTCTTATACTGTTAAGGATATGAAAAATGTAGTTTTTCAAATTGATAGTAACAAAAGCCTTGGGCATGATGGATACAGTAGTGGATTCTTCGAGGCCGCATGGGGAATGGTAGGGAAGGATGTGTTTGATGCTATCCTACATTTCTTTCATAATGGTAGACTCTTAAAACAATTAAATGCTACTAATATTGCTCTGGTTCCTAAGGTGGATAAACCTGAATATGCTGCACAACTTAGACCCATCTCTTATTGCAATGTATTGTATAAAACTATCACAAAGATGATTTGTGGTAGAATGAGGGAGACCATTAGGCTACTTGTAGTAGAAAACCAAGCTGCATTTGTACGAGACAGGTCACTGATACACAATGTGCTTATCTGTCATGATCTATTGAGACACTACAATAGAAAAACATCCCCTCGGTGTTGAATGAAGATAGATTTGTGAAAGGCGTATGATATGGTTAGTTGGGATTTCTTATAGGAAATACTAATGGGATATGGGTACCCTACTACTTTTGTACCACTGATAATGACTTGTGTGACATCACCATACTTCACTGTAAAGGTAAATGGAGATGGTCATAGTTTCTTTGCTAGCAAGAGGGGGTTGAGGCAAGGGGATCCTATGTCCCCTTTACTATTTATGTTGGTGATGGAGTATTTGTCCAGAATACCGAAAATCATGAGTGCTTTGCCTGATTTTAAGTTCCATCCTATGTGTAAGCACCGGAAACTAACTCATTTAGTCTTTGCTGATGACCTCATGATATTTTGCAAAGGTGACAAAGGTTCTGTTTTTAGAATTGTTAAAGCACTGTAACATTTTAGCTCAACTTCTAGATTGATTGCAAATATGGACAAGTCAAGTATTTTTATGGTTGGGGTAGATGATGGCACTAGGCAGTCCTTGTTACAGGTTACTGGCTTTTCCCAAGGTGCATTTCCTATCAAATACCTTGCTTTTCCCCTATCCCCTAAGAAGTGGAACAAACTGGACTGCAATGTATTGATTGATAAGATCACTGATAGGATTAGGAATGGGTACTCCAAACACAAACAACTTTCTTATGCTGGAAGGTTGCAAGTTATTTATGTTGTATTATTCTCTATCCATAATTTCTGGGGTGCAGTGTTCATCTTGCCCCAAAGTGTTTTGAAGGATGTGGATAAGAGATGCAGAGAGTTCTTGTGGAGTGTTGATAAGGAGCAAAGGAAAGTCAATCTTGTATCTTGGGAGTCTGTTTGTTTACCTAAGTGCAATGGTGGCCTGAGTATCAAAGGATGTAGGAATTGGAATTTAGCATATGTGGAAAAATTCTTATGGCAACTTGTGGTGGATAGAGATTTTCTTTGGTTGAAATGGGTGCATGGTATATATATGAAAACTGATTTAACCATATGGGATCATAAGCCTCCACAAGACTGTAGCTGGTATTGGAAGAAGTTGAAACTCTTTGAAGAATGATATCACATCATGGTATGTACATGGGAGATTTAGCCTAACTGCAGGTGGAGACTATTCTATTACAAATAGCTACTTGGCTGTTCTTGGAGAGCAAAGGAAGATGGATATTGCTGCATTACTTTAGAATAATGTTGCTCAACCTAAGCATGAGTTTATTGCTTGGTTGGCTGTTAGAGAAAGATTGCTCACTAAAGACAAGTTGCTTAGGATGCATATTCATGTGAAGATTTGCACAATTGCCTTTGTATTGGAAATCATAAGAAACAAGCACTGGAAGCAGATGCAGAAGAATAATGTTGCTGCTTTCTGGGAAGCCTTGATATATCATACATGGAGAGCTCGAATTGGAAGTTGTTTAAAGGGATAACTGTATATACTGAGAGAGTAATTACTCAAATTAAGAAGGATCTAGTTGACAGATTAACACTACCTTACTTGTATAGAAAATTTCATAGATGTAGAGGAATCATGCAAAAGATACATCTGTAACTAGTCTTATGCTGAAGGCTCATACTCAGTAACTTAGCTGGGGTTCTGAGTTGGTGCTCATTAGGATGTAATTCTGCTTTTTGGTTGTTATGGTAATCTTTTACATGGTTTACCAAAAAAAAAATACCCTCTAAGAATTAGGCTAGATTTTGTTTACTCTTCCTATGGAAAAAGAAAAAGGAATGCACATGCTGATGGGAGCTGTTCCATTATTAAATCTGGCTCCAATAGTTGTCAATAATGATTTAAATTACTGATGTGTATTTGTGAATCTTATAAGGCAGAAATTTGATTTAGTATGTTCTCTATTATTAACTAGATGTTGATGCCCGTGCGAATAGGCTTAATATGAGCTAACGCCAAACATAATATTAGTATGACAACATTTTCGTTCGAAGAAGTTTCGAAGAATTGTATTTTATACAACAACCATGAGTCATTATACATTATTCTCCTGAAGATCAATCATTTCATATTTACCATTCACAAATAAAATTTAGAAAGTTTAGCGCATAATTGATAACGTCCAAATACACTCCTCAAAGAGAAAGTGTACACGGTCGTATGCAATATATTTACCCAACTATGAGTCGGGGTCGATCCCACAGGGAACAATATGCTAGGCGATTAAGAAAGTAAGGAACTTTCACCAACTAAGCTAAAGCCAAACGATAGATAATATTTTGGGTTTTTGAGAAAATTATGACTAATGCGGAAATGTAAACTAACCTAGAAAGCAAGTAAAATGATCAATGGCCACAAGTTTGGATACAAAGGAAATTACACTCAAGTAACGATCCAATGTATTTCACGATTTTACAACTAAGAACGGGTTTATGTCAATAGATAATGATATCTAAAATCTCATTGAAAGTCTTCCAACCAAATCAATGAATTTCACTCTAAGCTTTTCCAAGCCTTAGAGTGTGATATTAGGCACAATCAATTTAACCTCAAGTAACTATCCTCTTCCGAGCTCAAGTTATTAGATGAGTTTAATGACCCAAATTCTTGTTAATTAATCTTTCTCAACCTAGATTTCCTCTTCCGAGCTCAATCTAAGTAAATGGGTGAGTCCTAGGGTTAGCTAATCCCTTTAGAAACATTCAAGAACGAGATTAATTAAATCAACAAAGACCCACTTCAATAGCAATAAGAATCATTCAATACATAAGCAAAACAAGAGTTTTAATCCAAACTTTAATCAAGAATATTTTCATAAACAAGATTCAAGTCTAGAAATGAAATACTACACACTAAAATATTCAATACAAAACAAGGAATTGAAGAAAGGTTTAAGAATTATCTCATTAAAGTGCTCCAATCTTCTCTTCCAATGGTGTAGGTGAAAACCCTAGCCTCCAAAACTTGCAAAATGGCAAAAGATGATAATGTTTTGCCCTAGCCTATCTTTTGTAGCTCCCCCCAATTTTTTCAAGTCCAAAAAATGTCAAAATCTGCCCCCATATTTCTGTTTTTGCAATTCTGCCCGTTTTTGCAAAACTGTCCACTTTTGACAGTTTTGCAAATCTGTCCCGTTTTTGCAAAACTGTCCAGTTTTGACAGTTTTGCAAAATGGTCCAGTTTGGCCTCTTTTTTATTTTCTTTTCACTTGGTTTCTTCCGATCACTCATTTCAGCTACTTGGCTTGTTTTGCTCTATTTTGGTTCGTTTTGCTCCGTTATGCTCTCCGGGCATCTTTTCCTACAAAACAACATAAAAAAACACAAAAAGTAACAACAAAAGTGCTTAAGGAGTCACAAAAGCTTAAGGAATTAGCGTCGAATATCGCGTAATTTCACGACTCATCAACAGCCCCAACTTAAAGTCTTTGCTTGTCTTCAAGCAAACTAAAACAAAAATCCCAATGAGGATCCATTTTAAGCACAAAAACATGACTTTGGTTGGTACCAATAATTAGGCTACAAGCATGTGAAGCTTCAACGAAATAACTCTCTCGTTTCAAAATACAATTTCAAGAATGCATTAGAGATTTAAAATAATCAAGCAACAACACTCAAGTCTCAATAAGTGACTCAAAACCACTAGTTTGCTAGATATGCTCAATTGACTCAACTTGGAATTTTTGAACATCACCACTCTATCGTAATCCATATGCCCTCACAAGAAAGAAAGTCCCAAAATCACAATATTCACAGCAACGACACAAGGGACAAATACACAAAAGTCGCTCACACTCAACAAAGAAGTTCTAGTGCTAACAAATATCACACCATAAGCTTGCCCTTATTTTCGTTTATCACTAACTCAAGAACATTCGGTTGGAGATCACATAGGCGCTTTTTAAGCTTGTAATGTAGGCTTAGGGAAGGGTAGGATAAGTATTTGGGATACAAGTGACTACGCCCTCCTTGAACACTACACATACTTTATGTCCACTTTCCTCTTCATTTCGAAATATCACTCTTTCCTTTGCATACCAGTTTCCCCAATTATTCACACTTCCTTTATAAAGTTTCAAAATATAATGTGCTAGCACATTCCACCCCCAACTATAAATATTGCAGTGTCCTCACTGCACATAATCAAAACAAAACAGAGAAAAAGTTTTTTTTTTTTTTTTTTTTTTTTTACACACTGGCACGACCTGCGACCCCACATGCGAATCGCATGTCTGAAATGCGAGTCGCAGGTGATGCCACCTGCAATTTTTTTTTTTTTTTTTTTTTTTTTTTTTTTAAAGATACATTTTTTTGCACAAAAAGTTTGCAACCTTTTTGTATTTTCAAATTTTCTTCTTTTCTTTTGATTTTTTCACAACACCAACCTTCACCACTCTCAAGCAACACTAACACCCCCAACTTAGGCTTTTGGCCTCAAATTCACAATTTCATGTTCAAGGAGGGAAAGGTTCAAAAAAGAGACTTTTCATCGAACAGGGTAAAGGCTTGTAATGGGGCAATCAAAGAAAAGGTCATAAGCTCAAATGAGGTTACTAGTGATATTATTTATGCAATGGTAGGCTAGAAAGGCTAAAGAGACTTTTTCAAAAATCACAAAGATATCCCAAGGTCATCTCTCCAACCAACATAATCAAAATTAGCAATGAACGACTAACCGGGCAAGTTCTAGATGATAAAAGTAAACACAAGAATTATTCAACAAACACTCACACACATGGCATATGAACTAGTCAAGATGGATCAATTTCACTTCCCAAGCAAGAACAACTAGCGCAATATCTCATAATCCAAAGTCAACACACTAGTAGGTAAAGAGTCACAAAATGAGCCAAAAAGTTGTCACAAAGATCATTCTTTCCTATGCACCTTGCTTTTAACTTTCACAACAATTTGGAGAGGTATTCACATTTCAATTTCACATGCAAGAGACTAATTCTATTAGTACCAAACAAGCCAAGAGTTTTCACATTTTTCCTCAAACGAGAACCTACACCTAAACTTACATGACTAATGAAAGAAAATAAAATAATAAGAGTGACTAATCCACGACATGTCAAAAGAATAAAATTTTCAGAAATTTTGAACAAATTTCAAAATATAATGCGCTACCACGTGCCACCCCCAACTATAAACATTGCAGTGTCCTCGCTGCACATAATCGAAACAAAACATAAAAATAGAAAAGGAAGAAAAAAAAATTTTTTTTTTTTTTTTACTGGCATG
Organism: Lycium barbarum; assembly: GCF_019175385.1. Classification (NCBI taxonomy): domain Eukaryota; kingdom Viridiplantae; phylum Streptophyta; class Magnoliopsida; order Solanales; family Solanaceae; genus Lycium; species Lycium barbarum. The sequence goes on along the minus strand of NC_083345.1, from coordinate 26,875,645 downwards.
ACATGCGACCCCACATGCGAGTCGCATGTGATGTCACCAGAAAAAAAAAAAGTTTTTTTTTTTTTTTTTTTTTTTTAGTGTCTGTCACCACATGCGACGCAACATGCGATTCGCATGTATGACATGCGAATCGCATGTTGTGACACCAGAAAATATTTTTTTGCAGCTTTTACTGGTTTTGGGGGCTGTCCGGGTATCCGATATGCTCAAAATAACTCCAAAAATTCTGAAACTTTGCAGATTAGTCAAAAACCATAAACTAAACTATTCTAAAAAATAAAATTTCAAAAACGATTAAAAACTTTTAAAACGATGGGTTACCTCCCACCAAGCTCTTGATTTAACGTCGCGGCACGACGGTTACCTTTACCACTTTTCCTTCCATTTGGAAGATATGAATTTGCGCCCCAACTTTGAATCAAGATCATGATGACGCTCATGGGGCGGTGGCAGAAAAACGAGGCCAACTTTCGGGTATCGCATTTTGCACTTCTTGGCCCTTAAGTGAGGCATGCCATTTTGTCTTCTTGGCATAGCAAACTTTAAAATGAAAACGCTTTCTTCTTCATCTCCAAAATTCTCCATTGGCTCGGTTAGTTCAAATTCCATATCATCAACCAAGCACAATGTTGAAAAATGGTTAGAATGTGGTCCAGCGCGCTCAAATTTCAAATTTGCATGAGTTTTGACATCCTCACCAAAAAATGAACTAGAGTCTTCAAAAACCATTTCATGAACTTTTTTATGCAACTCTAGTATCATTTCTTCAATATTGGCATCTTGCATTATTTTTGGATTGGTCGGTTGGCAATTTACCATGAGCTCATGAAAATCAATCTTGACCTCTTCTTCATTGGAAACTAACTCAAAACTACAATCCATGGCCCTTTGATATTGAGCATCACATGCCTCAATCTTTACATTCAATTCGGCCTCCAATTTTTGGATAGTAATTTCAAGCAGCTCCACTTCTTGACTTTGCTCAACATGTATTTTTAGAAATTCTTCCATCATCCATGAAATGCCTTCACGGTGATTTCCATAGGGTTCAAGTTGTTGAGCTTGGTTCATTAGCCAATCTTGGCTCAAAATTTCCATTTTGTCAAGATTTTCTTCATTGTGAGAGTCGTCCAACTCCTGTAAAAATCCATCCATGGTGAGATATACCTTTTGGACAGTTTCATCATCTCCATGTTGAACTTCTTCCCACAATTTGGTCAAGACTTGTCCATATTGTTCATTCCTCCCCATTATGCTTTTCAAAATTTCCTCAACTTCTTTTTTTTGAGAATTGGAGATTTCTTCTTCAAGATTATGCTCTTCTTCTTCAAGTTGAACCATTTCTTCAATTTCACAACTTTCGTCGTGATCACAAGAATTTTCGGGTTCATCTTGTAAACTTGAAATCTCTTCTTCAACTATTTCATTTTGAGGAGTCGACACTTCCATGACAATTGAGGAACTGACATCCTCAAATGAATCATTCATTCTTTTCATGGCTTCTCCATTTTCTAAAATGGATTGTTGGAGGAGCTTTCGCTCTTCCTCCATTTTAGCTTCTCGATCTAAGTATGTTTGGAGCATTGCCATAATGCCTTCATATCCGGCACTTTGTCCTTCATTTGTCATGTTGTTGTCCCTGTCAAACTCAAAAGCACAACTAGCATTTTCGTTAGAACAACTTGGGGGAGGGGAAGCAAAATAATTGGGACAATCACCCCAATGTCCACCTTGACCACCACATATATTACAAACACTCTCATCATAGGATTGAGACGGTGCACACATCTCTCTCCCGGGAGCATATTCACAATCTTGCCAAAAGTGGAGTCCTTTACAATATGGACATGGGTCATCAAAATATGGATTGCAACCATCAAACCCATTTTCATTCCAAGATGCCATGTTTTTTTTTTTTTTTTTTTTTTTTAGAACTGGACAGTTTCTGCAGAAGCAAAAACTGGACAGTTTCTGCAGAAGCAAAAACTGAACAGTTTTTCAGAACTGGTCAGTTTTGCAAAAATTGGTCAGTTTTTTTTTTTTTTTTCAGATAAAATAAAGCAATGAAAGTTTGAACCAAAGCAAATTAGCTTAAATCCCAAACTAACTCAAATACGCCAAATTGTTCCCCGGCAACGGCGCCATTTTTTATAACGTCCAAATACACTCCTCAAAGAGAAAGTGTACACGGTCGTATGCAATATATTTACCCAACTATGAGTCGGGGTCGATCCCACAGGGAACAATATGCTAGGCGATTAAGAAAGTAAGGAACTTTCACCAACTAAGCTAAAGCCAAACGATAGATAATATTTTGGGTTTTTGAGAAAATTATGACTAATGCGGAAATGTAAACTAACCTAGAAAGCAAGTAAAATGATCAATGGCCACAAGTTTGGATACAAAGGAAATTACACTCAAGTAACGATCCAATGTATTTCACGATTTTACAACTAAGAACGGGTTTATGTCAATAGATAATGATATCTAAAATCTCATTGAAAGTCTTCCAACCAAATCAATGAATTTCACTCTAAGCTTTTCCAAGCCTTAGAGTATGATATTAGGCACAATCAATTTAACCTCAAGTAACTATCCTCTTCCGAGCTCAAGTTATTAGATGAGTTTAATGACCCAAATTCTTGTTAATTAATCTTTCTCAACCTAGATTTCCTCTTCCGAGCTCAATCTAAGTAAATGGGTGAGTCCTAGGGTTAGCTAATCCCTTTAGAAACATTCAAGAACGAGATTAATTAAATCAACAAAGACCCACTTCAATAGCAATAAGAATCATTCAATACATAAGCAAAACAAGAGTTTTAATCCAAACTTTAATCAAGAATATTTTCATAAACAAGATTCAAGTCTAGAAATGAAATACTACACACTAAAATATTCAATACAAAACAAGGAATTGAAGAAAGGTTTAAGAATTATCTCATTAAAGTGCTCCAATCTTCTCTTCCAATGGTGTAGGTGAAAACCCTAGCCTCCAAAACTTGCAAAATGGCAAAAGATGATAATGTTTTGCCCTAGCCTATCTTTTGTAGCTCCCCCCAATTTTTTCAAGTCCAAAAAATGTCAAAATCTGCCCCCATATTTCTGTTTTTGCAATTCTGCCCGTTTTTGCAAAACTGTCCACTTTTGACAGTTTTGCAAATCTGTCCCGTTTTTGCAAAACTGTCCAGTTTTGACAGTTTTGCAAAATGGTCCAGTTTGGCCTCTTTTTTATTTTCTTTTCACTTGGTTTCTTCCGATCACTCATTTCAGCTACTTGGCTTGTTTTGCTCTATTTTGGTTCGTTTTGCTCCGTTATGCTCTCCGGGCATCTTTTCCTACAAAACAACATAAAAAAACACAAAAAGTAACAACAAAAGTGCTTAAGGAGTCACAAAAGCTTAAGGAATTAGCGTCGAATATCGCGTAATTTCACGACTCATCAATAATTCAAATGCGTAATTTATCTCGACAGACAGCAGAAAGGTTGGTAGCATGATACAATATTTGCTTCTGTTCTTCTTTCATAATTACAATGATATATTGTTAATAAGGACTTTTATCATTTATATCAATTTAGTGAAAATATTATCATGTAGTCTCACATCACAAATGTATTTTCTTTAAAATTTAATTTAAATTCTACTAAAGTTTATGTTATATAGTTACGCATCAAATTAATTTTTTGACCCATATATTTTTCTTTTATTTCAAAATTTATTCTTATTAATGTTAATTGGTTATATAATTTCTCAAATTGCAATTATTTTATTCATTATTTTGTCAGCTTTTTAAATAAAAATTTGCTTGAATCTATTTATTATATTACTAATAAGTTGTATGTTCAAAACATGATTAATATAACACTGTGGTTTGTGCTCCGTATCCAAAACTTTATTATATTAATGTTTTCTACGAATACAAAGTTTATAAAAATTTATTAATACTTTTTAAAAGAGAAGACTTGTTTAAAAGGAAATTATTTTCTCCTCTTTGAGACAAAACAATAACAATATTTAAGCATCAGTTGATAACTTGAATTTTAATTCGATTAATTTAAAGGTGTAAAATATTCTATTGTTAATGTATGTAAATTGGACCTAAACAATACTTATTATGTTTTTATAAAATTTTGATTTGGATAATTCTAAAATTAAATCAAATTTACATTAGTTCAAATTATTAAATTAATTTTACACGTTTAAAACGAAACAAAGTAGAAATTTGATTTTCTATTTAAATGAAGAACTATAATTTTTTAATTTTTGGTGAATATTCTTGGTTTATCTCATTTTACTTGTCGTGTTGTCTTTTGCATGTTTTTTTTAAGGAAATGTCAATTAGAATTAGAATTTGACTAATTTACCTTATTTATTATTTGATTTCCATTTAATATTATTTTTTCTTTACGACATTAATCTCTTTTCACATTCATTAGAGTAAGAATAAAAATGAAAAAGTAATTAAATTCTATCTTATTTTAAAATATAAATATTTTATGTATATTTATTTTAGTAAACATAACAAATAAATGACATAGCGGGATAGCAAATACAACAGTTAAATATCTTAGGGATACTTTGGGAATTACATGAATATTGTTTGATTTTTTAATATGGGGTCCATGTTTTTTTTGTGCATTTCTTTTCTTTTTAAAAAGAGTTCCACTTTTTTTTTTTTTTTTTGTACATGAGTTGGAGGACGGACGACGATCCTCCTCCAAACTCATGTTTCTATAATAGTATTAGATATCGAAGCTCGTGCTAGCACGGGCCCAACATATGTTGTAAAGGGTAAAGTACATATATATATACATATTAAGGAGAAATATTTACGAAACGTGACGATAGTTTTCTATTTACAAAATATAACATTACAAACCCTATACAAAACATGCTTTTTTGAAAAAATATATTTTTTATTTTTAAAATTATTTTTATTTTTTAAAATATTTTTTCCGCTCAAAAATTTATGTATCAAAGTTGTATTAAATGTGTATATCTCGCTCGAGGCTTAAAAAGGTCGTTCAAAATTTAATGTATGAAAAATGTTGAAATGTGTATATCTCGTTCAAGGCTTAAAAAATCGGCTCAAAATTGTGTGTATGAAAACGGTATGAAATTTGTATCTCCGACAAGGCTTAAAATTTCGTTTACATTACAACTTTGATACAACATTCAAGACTTAAAATAATCGCTCAATTTTTTGTGTATGAAATGTGTATATCTTGCTCAAGGCTTAATAAGTTCGCTCAAATTTTGTGTATGAAAAATGTATGAAATGTGTATATCTTGATCAAGGATTAAACATTACGCTCAAAATTTTATGTATGAGAATGGTATGAAATGTGTATAACTCGCTCAAGACTTAGAATTCATTCACATTTTTCGTATATAAAGTTCATATTAGGTTTCTGAAAAATTAATACAACTACAACAACATTGTAACAACTTTCATACAATATTCAAGGCTTAAAGTTTTCGCTCATAATTTTGTGTATGAAAATTATATTAAAAATTTCGCTCACACATACACATTTCATACAGCTTTCATGCACAAAATTTCAGATAATTTTTTAAGCCTTCGAACAAAAATAAATAATAATTGTCTAAAAAAATAAATTCTTACAAAAATATTTTTAAAAAAATTAAAAAAATTAAAATATTTAAAAAAAAAACATTTTCTGAAAAAAATAAAAAAAGGAAAAATATATGAAAATCCGTCATCTTTCGTAAAATATCGTTATATTTGTAAATAAGGAAAACTATCTATAGACTTTGTAATAAAGAGTCTTAAATAGATACCCTATGTCATTTTCCCATAATTTTTTCTCTATGCAATTATAAGAATCTTTCAACGTATTTTTGAATTTTTTAAAAATTACGTGTAAAAATTAGAAGTTTTGGGAGCATAGATTCAACAATTTGTGTTATAGGGTATCGATTTGTTCCAAATAATGTAACCTTATTCTTATTATTTTTTAAAGAAATATGTTAATAATCATTTTTTAAACTGCTAATCAAACCTTAACTAACATTTCAAAACATATTAAACTTTAATTACTTTTTTTAAATTCAAAAACATCATTTGAACGATCATACTCCTAAATTAAAACGTGCAAATCTTTAAACTTCGCATATATGCATAACTTGAAATACAAGGACTACATAAAAAATTCCTAGAAACAATATTAACACAGTTCATACTCCAAAAATTATTTATAAAATTTGAAATATGCAGTTCAAACTCTACGTATTTATTATAAATCAATGTCTCATATGTAGGGTAATTATATGAGTATATGGTGGCATATAACATGGGAAATGTGATATAAAATACTCCTTCTATCCTTTATTGTTACTTGAACTGTCATAATTATGTTACTAATAAATTATTTTGGCTATTTTCATGCTTCATAATTAGAAACTTAGTACATTGGATATTTATCTTAATTTCTTTTTAGAACATTAAACATTATAGTAAAGTGTGAACATAGTTAATTAATTTGATCACAAAATTACGTTAAGTGACGTTACTTAGTTAAAAAACTAATTTTGATAAAATGAATCCCTGCTTACGTTTCTCTATCTTTTTAAGACACTTAAAAACTGATATGTAGGATATTTATTAAAAAAGCTATGGAGAGATGGACAAGTAAAACCTGCAAACAGAGACCTCCACATAAAATTTTTAGAGTGACCCACGTTTTTTGATGAGTCATTTGAAAAGGCTGCAAATGCAACATGTAGCGTAGAATCTAGTGTGAACCCATCTTCCAGCAAAGTAACTTATGCAATTTATTGTTCAAGAAAGAAAAAGTACACACATATAACACCTACGTACAATGTCTTTTAACCAAAAAAAAAATTCGAAATGTCAATTTTGCCCCTCATCAGCAAGCAGGACCGAAATGCCCTTGGAATGATGTCGACGAACCTGCTTCAAACTCGTGCTTCTACGTAAGGATAACCCGTGCTGTGCACGGGCCCAATAACACTGTTAAATATTGGAGTATAAGTTTTTTGTTATAAGAAAAATATCATAATTTTGTTAGTCATAAGTATTAACTGAAAAATAAAGTTTAAAAGGAGTTTCTCTCGTTATTGTGAGTTATTACATTAAATGACTATTTATCATAAAACTATTTTTTGCGAGTTTCTGAGCTTTTAAGGATCCAAGAAATGGAGTTTTAAAATTTCACTTTAATTCACTCGACCTCAATCAATTTCTAAGCATAAGAATATTAGAAATTATATTCACAAATTAAGAAATTCTTATCTTTTTTTAATCACAAATTAAGAAATTCTTATCTTTTTTTAAAAAAAAATAAAGTGTATAAAAATGGGCTAAATATTGAAAATATAGACTCATTACTATCTAATTTTACTTACAATCATGTGCTGGAAAACATGATGTTCGGATAAATAATTGAGATCTACAAATATTCACTAACTTAGACTGTGTATTTAAATATCAATCAACGTCAACTATCAACATCAGTAAAACAGAGGCTACCAATTGATACGTGTAAAGTAAAAAATTTAGTTGGGCCCACATTTGCAAAAGGAATTGTGCTGTACTTCTTTGAACAGGTTCAATATTTTGTCCAACATGGGAAAGGTATGTATATGAAACCTTCATGTACAACCCACAGTAAAGCACAAATATCACAGAATACCAAAAATAACCTTATGGTGAAACAGCATGACGACGATCCTCTTCAAACCCATGCTTCAATATAGTAAGAAAAATGTTATGACAAAATCACAACATACAAAAAATGTCCCTCGTTTTGAATATCTACATAATGACATACTTCTAGAATGACCTCCTATTAAGTTTATATTATTTTGTTCCATCTTATATGACGATGTTTGGTTGAAAACAAATTAAAAAGGACAAAAGGTTTTTTGATATGTAGGCTTAATACATGTGCTATACAAAATTATCCTTACTATTAAAAATTAAATGAGCAGTAATAAAAGAGTTTCATGTCCTTCATATTCTTTTCTCCTTATAATTGATTAAAATTTATATGAACTAGATCGCAACTCCTCATGCCTTTCATGTTAAAATGATATGATAAAATTAAATTATTTTCAAATACAAAAATATGATGATCCCTTTAAGATAGACTAAAAAATAAAACGGAGTGGTTGTTTACTTCCTGATTTTCACTCAAGCGCAGTGAAGAAAGTAAGGATAAGCTTGATTTTGAAACGACAGAGCTAAGGCTAGGCTTCGAGTCTGTCTTTTGTACAATTCTATAATAGATCAACTCTTTACAAAATACAGGAAGCAAAGTTATCTATCTTCTGTATTAAATAAATCAAAAGGATTACATCTTATTTGCAGGAAGACAAAAAAAAAAGAGTGTTGTAAAAAACCATTATTTCCAGTTCCTTAAACTTATTCATTATCTGCCTACTCCAGATGCAGGCCAATCGACAGAACTCTATTTTGCTTCTGATGCAGCCATTCAAGTTTTAGCTCAGATGAAATAGTGCACTGCTGAGTTTCACTCTTACCGCAGGAGACAAGTCGTGGTTTCACCTTAATTCATCAATCGACTTGATCACCATATCCGCATTTTTCTTGGACTTCATAATTAGCTCAGCATTGGGCCTGTCATTGTAATCTATCTGCGGAAAGAATTCAGCAACGAACAACCAAAAAATTGTTTAATACCCAAAGAAGATGATATCTTAAAAGGGGTTAACAGTGAACCGTTTATTTTGCTTCTCTCTTTTTTCAAAAAAGGCAAGTATTATCGGTGAGGCAACACTTACCCTCCATTTAGCAACATCAGGGGGCTTCCCTACAACACAGCAAAAAGCCCCAGTTAGTCTATATTACCCAGTTTTTTACACTTTTTCTAGTAAAAAGTATTGAAACAATAGTTGCAATATGTACCTGTAGATATATGTCTCTTTAGGACCCGTTGCATTGCTTTCTCAATATCAACATAGACAAACCTAAAAGTAAATAAATACATATAAGATAAGGGCCTTACCGCATCAAGAACAACTAAAGCTTTGTTCTCATATAATGCTGCCAAGCAGCCAGCTTTTACGTGTCAACAGTCAACAGATCCTGTTACCAGCAGGCTTTGGTAACCTCTATCTAACAAACTCAGGCTACCATATCTACAGTATATGAAAATAAAACAGGCATGTTCTAGTTTAGCAACATGCCATTTTCCAACCAGTCAGGGATCTTAATATTGCTTGCTTTTTCTCACATGGTACAAATGACTTTAGCACAGTTTTTCCTCCTTGAAGACAGGATAGGCATCACAATAGGCACTAAGTCAGGCATAATATTGATTTTCTTTTAAACATCCAGTATCAGGTACCACTAGCCCGACTAACCTGGATTCGCGCCGTGTAGGGCCCATTAAAAGGAGAGTTGCTCCCTACCAGAAGTTTCTCCATTCCCAGGGCCCGAACCCAAGACCTTTGGTTAAGGGGGAAAGGATCTCATTCCACTATGTCCCTTGGTGGTATCTTAATATTGATTCGCAGATCACTTCCATCAATTAATAGAAGTCACAACAATCAGCAATAGCGAAGACTATGCACACACTCAATCACATCTTTCATGCTAGATTGATGTAAACTCAAACTTTACTTGCAGGAAAACCCAAGTTATCCCTCAGCATGAAATTTCAGTTATATTACGGTGATTTAAAGTAAATTCACAGGGATACCTTCCCCGTTGTCAAAAGAAAAACATGGATCAGACAGATCACCTTACCACTTCTCGTCAAACATAGAGGATACCTCCTTCCAAGCACCATCTCCAAGAAGCAGATAATTACCTTCAACTATCACTATTTTGTGCCTGCAAAAAAAAAAAAAAAAAAAGACAAAAGAAAAAAAAGGGAGAGGCAACGTTAGCAACAGGCAAAAGAACTTCACCATTTGTCTATTCCTTTTGCATCTTTAGAAAACTTATTTAATTATCCAATCAAATTATCGAAATAACAGCAGACACTTATGAGAGAGCTATAAATAATTTAGTTATCCATTGCCCACACGCAGGAAAAAACTATAACAGAAGTAGCACGATCCTAGTGAGAACGCTGATTGAGCTAACACTTCCAATGACAACACGCACCAGTGGGCCTGCATATCTAAAACATTACCCAGCTTCCACAGTTTCATAACATATTCTTCACTTCACTTCTAACCATTACATAGAGCATCAAATAAATTCAAAGAAATGAACTGATGAAACTTACCTTCTTTGCTTATTCATCCATTCATTAATTTCCCCTTGAAATAGCGAATTGAACACACACGACTGAGACACATATAGAATTTAAAAGGGTGCAACCACAGACAGAAAATAGTTCTGAACTAGATATAAACTTACTGAAGGTTCACAAAGATATCATCTTCTACTGGATCTCCTACACCATGGTCAAAAGACGGACAGTATACTGATCCCTAAGAGAAGAAAGAATACCAGATCTTAGAATTTTCACTACATGGATAGAGCAAGGTGGCGGCAAGTAGAATATCAACCTCCTCTCTTGATGAAACATGATGTTACATCAAAGTTCAAGCCCACACGAGATCAACTCAAAAGGCTACTCACCTGATCTTTAAGAGTCTTAAGACATTCCAGCAGTAAATTGGGGTCAAACGTCCATGGGGCTGATTCAACATAAAAAGGTTCCACAGAGAGAAAGAGAAGTTAAACTAGAAACCAATTCTTAAACTACGTACAAATTTATTATCTATCGGCTGTGAAAAAGAGAACTTACCGCCCCTTCTCGCATGTGCTTCCTCTGGATCCTATGAAACAGGACGACCAGTTAGATTGTTAAACTGTTAGAAAGTTTTAAATTAAAGTCTGCTAAATACATGCTCCAACCACGATATATGTACAAAGTTTCACACTTTCACTTATAATTCTCTAATTCAAAAGAAAAAAAGCTGGAAAAATATTTGTATTTGGCTCCTCTGTTGGTTTTTTAATAATAATCTTTCATCTCTTGTAAAAGTTATTTACATCTTCTCCTCTATTGTTTTTCATAAAATTCTTTCATCTCCTTTCCATTTCGCTTTATTATTATTATTATTATTTTTTTTGGGAGGAGAGGAAGGGAGGGGGCGCTTGTAAGGATGAAGTCATGATTAACTCAGCATTTGTCTATATTAATCAAAACCAGCTAACAACGCACATCAAACAACTTAAGGCTTTGTCCAAATGTTTTGGTCAAAAACCAAAGAAATTACAGTCAAATGAAGCAACATGAATAATCAAAAGCCATTAGGAAATCCTACCTCCATTGCATCAAGCTGATGACGATAAAGATGGAATCCATCCATTGGAAGAACAATAGCAACTTCTGGAGGCTCAACTTGATCATCAAAGGAACGAGACTTTTGGGGCCATAACTTATTGACTCTCTTAGCTACCTCAGATGCAACAGTGCTCTTTCCAGCACCAGGAGGGCCAGCAAGACCAACAATATGCCTGCATAATTAGGCAACTTATTCTCCTTAAAGCACCTCATGGGGTCAGCCAACATATCAATTTAATTGCGTTCTTATTGATAATAATAGCAGTTTGTAGTTATAAAAGCATGTAAAACAAGCAATAGGAAGAGATCAGAGATGATAAAAGTAAACAATAATACAAAAACAAAGAAAAAGATAGTCTCTATACATAAAAGGAAAAATATGCATGTTTGAGTCGATGAGTAGATGTTTATATCCATAAACATCATAGTCACTAAATTAAGATACATAATTTTACTCAGCTAAATGAGTCAATATGCATGTTATTTTATATGGACTCAGAGATATGTTTCATATTATTGGTATTGGCTCAACTTCTAATTTAGAAACTTAAACACGCACATTTTGGTTATTGAAACTGACTCATCTACTGATTTAGTGACTATGATGTTTATGTATACTAACTCTCTATTATTAACATATTTACACGATGATCGAGACATATCTGAAGATTGGTTGCAATGTTAAGCTAGTTGCAGTTTGTTCCATTTGTCATCAGTTGATACACCTTCTATTTGTTTCAAGTTGGTAAAATTCAAGGTCCTTTGTGGAATAAGAATTTGATTCAGTTGGTTTATCAAACCACAAAAAGAAGGCATCCGTATGCATAACTTGTACTCAATTATAGTTCTTCTGGAGGTGAAATAAGAAAGCATGGAGGTCGAGGATTAGGGTACAGGGTAATAAATTTTAGTTCTTTTGCTGTCAGTGCTTTCATTTCTACAGTATTTTCACAATAGCTAAAGTCTCGTATTTTTCAAACCTATTCTTGAAATCACTTTTCTTGAGCCGAGGGTCTATCGGAAACAGTCTCTCTACCTCTCACAAGGTAGGGGTACAGCCTGCGTATACTCCACCCTCCCCAGACCCCACTTATGGGATCACACTGGTTATGTTGTTGCTTCTAGGGGGGTATATCTTCTTCTTCGTTTTTTTTCCCTCTGGGAGTGCAGGGTCTGTCATCTCATTTTTCTTTTTCTCTGCGGCACAGGTCATATTGTTCCTCTACATTAATATACATCTGATTCACATAACAAACCAAATGGTAGTGGAAAATCAGAAATAGCAAAATCACAAAGGAATCATCTCTTCTTACCATTTTCCCTTTTCCACGTTCCAGTCAGTAAGGACTTAAAGTTAGGAAGTGCATCTATTTCAAGATAAACCATGGTTATCTTGAAAAGTTACAGGTAAATAGCAACCAAAATTTCTGCTTTGAGATGCAAATAAGCATCTAATAGATTTGCAAAATGATAGCTTACTTAAAATTAGGGCTTGATGCTGCTGCAGCAGTTGGAACAAGGTGTTCAGCCAAAGCATCATATATATCATCCATGCACCTACAAGGTAAACAAATATGAAATAAACCATATAAATGCAGAGTAATCCTAAAAATATTGAAGTTGTATAAGGTGGACGAAGCTCAACTTTACCCATCCCAAGAACAGATTTTTCTCATGCCAAGAGAGACATGCAACTGCTCAGGCTTTATTTTTTAGCATACACGCAGGAAATCCATTAATAGCTTATGAAATAGCCATATGGAGAAAAAGAGGTATCTATAACCAATACAGAGCAAAAATGAAGTATTCAGTCAAGATTGATTTTATCGTTCCGGTCAGACACTGATTTGTTTTCAGAGTTGGGCTTTCTTTTTTAAGTAATAAGTAGTCTCATTCATAAGCTAGAAAAAGTAGCACAGACCAGGGACAACTAAGCAAGAAATCATCACAGATAAGGGGCAACTAAGGAAGAAATCATACTGAGAAGAGTATTAGGCATGCCCAAGCCAAGAGAAACAAAAATACAACAAACAATAAACAATCAACTAATATTAAGAGTCAATGACAAATGGATGTGGCCTGATCTTCAGATGTAGTCCCTGTAGTATACAAGGAAAATCTTATAAACAGGTAGAGCTCATATCAATCTATACCATCAAATTTTTATTTTTATTTTTACAATAATCTATACCATCAATTTTCAATCCTAGTTTTCCTCCTCTATCACTCCAGATGCTCTTTTGTCCTCTTCAAGTCTCTATTAACATTCCTGCATTAACATTCCAGCATGAAACCATTGTACAAGCAATATAAACTCCCATGATCTAGCTCGATCAATCTACACAAAAACAACAAAGGAGTCCACAAGCTTGGCGGTTGCTTGCATTCCCATATTAGTAACTGGTATTTCATCTCCAAGGAACCTGAAGCATTCCAATTGCTTGTCCTACTTTGCAAGCATTAAATAATTTCTGTGATCCACCATAAGTTCGCTAGAGTGATCTTGTCCTATATCTAAGGAAGTCCTACATTTCCAATTGCCGTGGGCCTGTTCAGATTTGAATGAATGAATGAATGAATGAATACTAGACCTGCCAAAAACATGAAGTAATGCAGCATCGCCACCATTGTGCTGATCAAATATTGAACAGGGATGAGTCCCATAACATTGGGAAGTTCTTTCCGCACATATGCCTCAGGAACAATGCCAGTAAAGCATAGTTCGTATAGAATTGAAGAGGACAAAAATGACTTAGAATTCTAGAAAGAGAGAGGATCTAATTTTTCATTTATTTAAAATTCAAATAAAGGTCTTCATATGAATTACATTGAGAATCCTAGTCCATATAATCAGACAGTTAGTTATGAAGAGGTCCCTACAAGTGCTGCTCGTGCTAATAATTTGATTTGCAGTCTTGCTCTTGCACAACCAGGAGTGCGGTTCAGAGAAGTGCATACGGCCCTATCAAATTCAGAAGTAAATAGATACAATGACATGTCTTTGAAACTGAGTAAAGAAATGAGGCCAGGTCCTATCTTCAGTCCTTCACCCATTTAATGAAAAAATAAATGCTACAAATTGATGTATATGGAGCCACAAAGTCATTAAAAGCAACCAGGATTTTTGCAGTGTCTGTTCATAGAACAAGCTATTCAAATTTCGACCTTCTTTCAATTAGCTTCAACCACCAGAAACAAAAGAAAGCAGGCTATGAGATGACTCATAGCTGAATTGGTCAGCTCTCTTACTAGGATGTCTCTTTTGGTTGCTTATAGGCAGTGTCGCAGAAGAATATGTATCTATCAGTAGTACAAAAATGACTTTTAAAGAAAATAGTAATAAAAACTAAAGAAAAGCACTTGCTCACAATGCTCTTATTAGTTGACTCATAGTTTACGAGATGAAATCTTGCAAGCAGTATGATCCTACTACGACAGTATTGTAGGTTGATATAGATAATAGGAGCAACAGGAGACTGAAGAGATAATAAATCTCAACAAGCAAATCCACGGCAGAAACAAAAGAAGGCATTAGGGTATGGCAGAACAGAAATAGTTCTCAAAATGTAAAGCACAAAATATTTGTTATGTGGTCTTGGATAGCCAGCATACCCAGCTTCTATGACAGGAATATATCTCTCTCGGCTACACGACACCTGAAAAAGAGATATGAATTACATTAGCAAACTGCACTTTTTAATGACTTAAAAATGAGAAATTTTCATATATCTAGACAAATATACAGGCCTAATCACATGAAAACAAAGATGTCTTTATACGCATCTTGTCGATTTTATACAAGTCAAGCTAACAATAGATGCTGAACCTGCAAGAGACTCCACTTCCGAGTATGAAACCCAGCTTGACAGAGTAAAGTTCCAGTGCCATTCTTCGTGGATGAAGGGGATGCATAACACTTAATCAATGCAGCAAAGTTTTCTCTTTTGCTCAGCAATGTCTCTGCAAAGCCCAACTTATTGTTGTAAGCTATGATTTTTGAAGAATAAGTAATATAATGTTCAAACTCTTTCTATTTGACCTTCCGCAAAGTATCACACTACTAGAAATTTAGGTTTTTCCCACTGACACTCAGTGGGAAATTTGTGTTATAAAACATAATTTTGCCACCTCATTCCCACCGAACCAGCTCAATGGGAAAAAGCATGGTGGGAAACAAGTTCCCATTGAAACACTTAGAAAACTCCTATTTTTTCCTTGTGAAAACACTACAATTTAGATTTTTTCCACAGACATTCAGTGGGAATAGCCACTAAACATTTTTCAGTGGTAAATTTCAGTGGGAAAATAGTGATTTTTTAGTAGTGTCACCAATCCAAACCTCAGTTAAAAGAAGACGGTTGCAGTAGATTGACGATAGCCAGGGGTGGAGCTACAGTGGCTGAAGGTTCAGTCGAACGCACGGAAATTATACCACGTATATATAAGTCAAGTATTACTTTTTATACATAAAAATAGTCTAACTATGACTAGCCTCAAAATTCAGAGCCTGAATAAGATGGAATGGATTCAGAGGATTCATATAGACTACCCTAGGTAAATTGGGATTGAGGTGTAATTGATTGAGCGATTACATATGTCAACTAAGCATCGTAAGTAAATTTCTCCCGATTGTTCAATCATTTGATAACCAGAGTCATTCTTTGATAAATGATCACTATGAGTCAGACTCAATAGAATTTGATCAATCCTATTTATCTCTTCCTTCTCCGAGCTCAAGTTAGTGAAATAGAAACCGGGAAGAAGGTATCAGCAACAACTAATTTTATTACGCAGCAGCTCATGATGTTCGTATCGATTCAGTTTAACAATATCAAATAAAACTTTTAATTTTCTGAAGTGTAAATTATTAAAACCAAATAATTTTTTTCTTTCAATTACTTATCAGAGTTATGCACTTTGATTGCCAAAAACAACAAATACATTTCCTTAATCGAAAATCCAAATGTTAAATATACAAGAACAGAACAAAACTTAGTCACCAAGCGGAAATTAATTATTAGTAAACGGAATTAAGCTATGATTGTTATTGAATTAATATAAACTAATTAGGGAATTAAATCTAAAAACTACAAAACCTGAAAATGGATATCGGAGTCTGGTGAAGCTCGTGGAAAACGATGAAGCCTCCATTGGAAGAGTTGCAAATTTTCATGACAAATAGATACTTTATGTTTTTCGGTTGGTCTATAATGATCCCTTAAGTATGTACGTCACCACTTGTAGTCCTTTAAATTTATCAAGAACTAGCATTTATGGTGTCCGTTGAGTATTTATTTGACCTAACTAACGTAGATAAAAGCCTTCACTTTTAAGTTCTACTCTCTTCTACTTTTACTTGTCCGGTATATTAAAAATAATAATTCATTTTTATTTATTCATTTTGAAAAATTAAAAGATAATTTATTATTTCATACCTACTTTACCCTTATTATTAATTATTGAGTTGGAAAATTCAAGAAATTCTTATTGGCTACAAAATTTTAAAATATATTTTATTGATTTCAATCATTAGTTGCTTAGCAATAATCAGGGGTAATATAGTAAAATTGTCAATCTATTTTTGCCTCCTTAATAGACGTGTCAAGTTAATTCATGACAAGTTAAAATGGACGGAGAGAGTAATAAACTTGACGGACTAAAAATGCTCAAATATATTATTTAAATGATGATTTTAGACTTGCTTTTTTAAATATAAAGGACTATTTTTATCATTTTCTGGACGATTTACACATCCAACCTAAACTTATTTTTAGTGTCACAACCTTGGATGTCCTATCACATTTTTTTTTAATACCCCACAGGGAGTTTAGCAAATCAGAACAATTTATAGGTAATTATTTAACCCTTTACTAATTAATTTAATAAATAAAATAAGTTAAAACGCATCATGTGTAGGATACGCTTATTCAAAACCAAAAAAATTGTCTTAATGTCTTTTCCATTTGATTCTTTCAAATTCAAACAATCGGATCCCCATATCCGTAAGAAAATAAGTGGTCTTTTACTTTTCTTTTCTTTTTTTGTATTCGTACATAAATAAAATATATTATCCTAAAAGCATTTGTATTAATCTTAGACAAATACTATGGCGGTTTTTTTTTTTTCCTATTTGGTAGAAGAAAAAAAAGAAGCTATAAGGGTTTCAAGATTTCAACTAAGAAAAGCCTTTGGATTTTCTCTGAAAATCAAAGTAAGCCTTGGCTTCTGCTTAATTTGGGCATAATCTAACATCTTTAGCTCTCTTCTTATACTCATCTCTCTCCAAAACTCTATTTTATTTCAACTACTTAAGTAAATTTTTTGTAACACTCTAACTTAGGAGGAAAGTCCTATATCGCAAAACACAAAAGAGATGCTGGATATATAGGTAAGCATGTCTTACCTCCTAAAGATTCGTTTTAAAGCCGTGCGGACCTAGACCCAAAGCGGACAATATCACTAGCGGGGTGGGCTATTACAGATGGTATCAGAGCCACATAACAATTGTTTACATATACATTATGTGTATAATTGTGTGTGTATATTATGGACTTCCATAAGGAAAACATTTTCCTCAAGGAACTTATTTTAAAAAATTTACCCAATGGCACATGAGAAAATTAAAAAATATTTTCTTCCCTATCGAACATACCCTAAAAGTCAAATAATTGAGGTATAATTTATTATTACATATTACAAGCAAAAGTAGCACAGCTGATATACAAAGAAAAGAGTTCCAGACTGAAGCAAAGCTATTCTAAAGGATAAGTAAAAAGGTTTTTTCAGTCAAGCTCGTCGCGCGGAGCTTTTCTAGTGCGATTTACCTCTCCTGTGTGATTTGCATTTTGTGGGATATTAAATTAGAGTAGAATTTACCTTGTGCGCACTCGAAGAATAGGAATTGCGGATTCTCTTGTCAAAAAAAAAAAAGTGAAAGGCAAAGAAATATTTATAACTAAAAATGGGTTATTTTTGTTCCATATTTAAAAGGGAAAAGGGTCAAAAATACCCCTTTACTTTGGAAAAAGGGCTAAAAATATCTTCCGAACTTATTTTGGGTCAAAAATACCCTTCTCATCCTTAAAGTTTTCAAATATACTCCTGTCTTGACGGAAATTATCCCCCCAAATTATCCGAAATCTTTTTTTAAATCCTCTCAATCATTTAAACCCGAACCAACTAAATAATAACTCATAAGATCCCCTTATTCCCCCAATACATAGGTATGAAGTTTGAGAGAATTTGAGGAATAAGGGGATCTTATGGGTTATTATTTAGTTGGTTCGGGTTTAAATGATTGAGCGGGTTTAAAAAAGGATTTCGGGTTATTTTGGGGGATAATTTCCTTTAAGATAGGTGTATATTTGAAAACTTTAAGGACGGGAGAGATATTTTGATCTAAAATAAATTTGAAAGATATTTTTAACCCTTTTTTCAAAGTAGAAGGGTATTTTTGACCCTTTTCCCTATTTAACTAGACGACCCAATACTTCGGATTATAGTGTATCTATATATATGTAGTTGTGTTTAGATAGTGATAATATATATATACTATGTTCAAAATATGATTAATATAACATTGTAGTTTGTGCTCCGTATCTAAAATTTTATTTTATTCGTGTTTGCTACGAAAATTTATTAGTACTTTTTAAAAAAGAAGACTTGTTTAAAAGAAAACTATTTTCCTCTCTTTGAGATAAAATAATAGCAATATTTAAGCATCAGTTGATACTTTCAATTTTAATTCAATTAATTTAAAAGTGTAAAATACTTATTATTTTTTATCAAATTTTGATTTGGATAATTTTAATTCAAATTATTAAATTAATTTTACATGTTTAAAACGAAACAAAGTAGAAATTAATTTTCTATTTAAACGAAGAAATGCTATTTTTTATTTTTTGGTAAATATTCTCGGTTTAACTCATTTTACTTGTCATGTTGTCTTTTGCATGGTTTTTTAAGGAAACGTGAATTAGAATTATAATTTGACTAATTTACCTTATTCATTATTTGATCTTCATTTGATATTAATCTCTTTTCACATTTGTTAGAGTAAGAATAAAAATAAAAAAATAATTAAATTGTATCTAATTTTTTAAATATATATATTTTAAGTATATTTATTTTAGTAAACATAACAAATAAATGACATGGCAGAATAGCAAATACAGCAATTAAATATTTTGAAGAAAAGTAATAATATGGGGGTCCATGTTTTTTGTTGTGCAATAATTTCATTTGCTCTCACTAATGGGTTAATATGCATGTGACAATGAATCCACTATTATTGACTTGATGGGGATACTTTGAGAATTACATGAATATTGTTTGATATTTTAATATATGGGGTGCACATTTTTTTTTTTTGACGTTGCCTTTTTTTTTTTTTTTAATATGGGGTCCACTTTTTTTTTTCATGCGTTTGGAGAGGGTGGGGTTCACCTTTTTTTTTTTTTTTTAAGAGTGACTGTCGACGAAGCATGGGTAAACCGATGCTTCTATATAGTAGAAAAATATAAATATAATAAAGTATTTCTATCTACTTTTTAGAAGAGTTGGTAATATAAAGTATAAAATATCATTTTTTTGCCCTTAAATAAAAAAGTGGGTGGGACCATAAAAGATTTTTTTAGCCTTAAATAAAAAAGTAGGACCGAACACGAACGACGATCTTGCCTCTATAAACCGGCTCTTTTATATAGTAGTAATAGTAAAGTAATACATATAATTTTTTTATCAAATGTTGATTTGGATAATTCTAATTCAAATTATTATATTAATTTTACATGTTTAAAATGAAACAACGTAGAAATTTGATTTTCTATTTAAATGAAGAACTTCTATTTTTTAATTTTTAGTAAATATTTTTTTGTTTAACTCATTTTACTTGTCATGTTATTTTTTACACGGTTTTTTAAGGAAACGTCAATTAGAATTAGAATTTCACTAATTTACCTTATTAATTATTTGATCTCCATTTAATATTATTTTTTCTTTATGACATTAATCTCTTTTCACATTTATTAGAGTAAGGAAAAAAATGAAAAAGTAATTAAATTCTATCTTATTTTAATATATAAGTATTTTAAGTATGTTGTTGTACAATAATTTCATTTACTCTCACTAATGGGTTGATACGCATGTGGCAATGAGTTCATCATTATTGATTTAATTGTTTGATTTTCTAAGCATTTTTTTTAACATTGTTTATTTTTTTTAATATGGGATTCACTTTTTTTTTTTAATATTGCTTGATTTTGTTAATATGGGGTCCACTTTTTTTTCCCGTGAGTTTGGATGTGGTGGGTTTCACTTTTTTTTTTTTAATACTGGTTGGTGTTTAATATGGGGCCCACAATGTTTTTTTAACATTGTTTGTTTTTTTAATATGGGATTCACTTTTTTTTTTTTTTTAATATTGCTTGATTTTGTTAATATGGGGTCCATTTTTTTTCCCGTGAGTTTGGATGTGGTGGGTTCCACTTTTTTTTTTTTTTTTTTAATACTGGTTGGTGTTTAATATGGGGCCCACAATATTTTTTTAACATTGTTTGTTTTTTTAATATGTGATTCACTTTTTTTTTTTTTTAATATTGCTTGATTTTGTTAATATGGGGTCCATTTTTTTTCCCGTGAGTTTGGATGTGGTGGGTTCCACTTTTTTTTTTTTTTTTTTTTAATACTGGTTGGTGTTTAATATGGGGCCCACAATTTTTTTTAACATTGTTTGTTTTTTTAATATGAGATTCACTTTTTTTTTTAATATTGCTTGATTTTGTTAATATGGGGTCCACTTATTTTTCCCGTGAGTTTGGATGTGTTGGGTTCCACTTTTTTTCTTCCCTTTTTTTTAATACTGGTTGATGTTTAAAAAGGGGCCCACATTTTTTTTGTAATATTAGTTGTTGTTTAATATATATGGGGCCCACAATTTTTTTTTATTTTAGTTGTTGTTTAATATATATGAGGCCCACATTTTTTTAAAAATTTTATTTTAGTTGTTGTTTAATATATATGGGGCCCACAATTTTTTTTCATGGGGCCCCACAATGGACGGTGAAAAAGGAGCCCAACCGGCTCTTCTATATAGTTAGAATATATAAGTATTTTAAGTATATTGCTGTACAATAATTTTATTTGCTCCCACTAATGGATTGATATGCATGTGGCAATGAATCCATCATTATTGATTTAATGAGATACTTTGAAAATTACATAAATATTGTTTGATTTTTTAATATAAGATGCACTTTTTTTTTTGACATTGTTTTTTTTTAATATGAGATTTATTTTTTTAATATTGCTTGATTTAGTTGGGGCCCACACTTTTTTTAAACATTGATTGATGTTTAGGTGGAGCCCACACTTTTATTTTTAATATTAATTGATGTTTAGATGGAATCCACACTTTTTTTTTTTTTAGGCGAGGAAGCATGGGTGCAAACCCCTGCTTCTATATAGTAGTAAGTAAAATGCTGGTTGAAGTCTAAATACAGGCAAAAAGGCCAACCCACATTACTTAAACGTGCAGCCATCAAGTAGTACTTAAATAGGGGCAACTTTGACTACTGACAGCTTTGGAAAGTATAAATATTAAGTAAACTAGAAAAAGTTCAAAAGTAATTCCCAGGCCCCAGTAGATTCAGAGTGCATCTGAAAGTCCCCTTTCTGGAACCTGGATATCCTTAAGGTCTGTTCTCTTTCTCTCTCCTAGATCCATATCTACACAGCCTTCCATGTTTTTCTTCAGGTTTCATCATACTTTGCCCGTCCAACATAAATTTAGGTGTAACAATTCATTAAAATTCTAACAAATGATTTATATGAATTCATAACTTTAAAAATATAATCTTTAATACTAAGAACCGTAAAGGTTGAACGATCAAGCTTAAATCTTGGATCTGCCTATGTGTTTCTTTAATTTTGCTTTCTGGTTTTTGATTTTTTGTTCGTCGCATCTGTGGGGGATTGCTAGATTTTGGTTCATTTGTGTGAGATTTATCCTATGACATTTATATTACCGAAAAATACAAGTTTCCTTGAACAATTTAGCATGAGAGTATCTAACGTGGGTATTGATTTAGCCAGTGAATAATTCATGAATTATTGCTATAATTGACACTTCAAAATGACGGAATTTTCCTGTCTTTGCTTGTTTTATTTGTTTTTGGAGATTGGGAATTTGTACAAGACTGCTTTGTCTGTTTCTTTAGGTACATGGGAAGCCAAATAAAAAGAAAGCAGATTCTTTTAATGGTTATTTCCATCTGGTGAATGGTAGTTTTATTGCATCTGAGGTTATGTGCACACACATCAATTAGGGATTCTGAATCTCTATCTTCATATGAAACTTACTTTTATGAAGTGGTTTGGTGAAATCTAGCTTCACTACCAATCAATCAGAGGCGTAGCGTATGTAGCATATTATTATGGGTTTAATTGAACCCCTAACGTTCTATGCGGAGCATAAACTTATGTGTAAAAATTTACTAAAATTGTACTCTCTATCCCAATTTATGCGATACACTTTCCTTTTTAATCTATCTCAAAAAGAATGATACATTTCTATGTTTAGAAATAATTTAGCTTAGAAATTTCTCTTTTACCCTTAATGAAATGATTTCCAACCACACAAATATCTATGGCTTGTTTTAGACCACAAGTTTCAAAAGTCGTCCTTTCTTTCTTAAAACTCCGTGCCTAGTCAAACTAAATCATATAAATTGGGATGGAGGGAGTAATAAATAGTAGATATGAACCCATAATTTTAAAAATATAATGGGTTCAAAGCTCAATGCTAATAATCTTAAAATTGAACCCATAGAGTCTAAATCCTGGATCGGCCCTTGCCATCAATGCACGGTTTCTTCGACTCTTCTTTAGAGGCACCATTTAGTCGCCCAAGATTCCAACATTTATGAACTGATAAAGATACTTTTATTGGATTCTTTATCCATCCTAGCTGTGTGGGAGAATGGTATTCATTGTTGTTGGGTTGAGTATTTCCTCTACTTTCTAGTTACTAGTTGAGAGACGCTGGTTGAACCAGGGTTTCAGTAACTAGTATATGTGGCGTAGATTGAAAACCATGAGGTCTATGGTTTATTACCTAGCAATGGAAAAAGCACTAGGTGATTTCTTAACATCTGTCCAAGCATTGGTGGACAGAGTTACTCGGTACCTGTGCTGGTGGGAGGCAGTAGGTATCGCGTGAAGTTAGTCGAGATGCGCGCAAATCTGACCTGGACACCATGGTTATAAAAAAGTAGTATATATGGCATATTAGGTTAATGGTTGATGATGTTTAGGTAGTTTATCACTTCAATCTAATTATGACTTATCCATTTACCTTGTTTTCTGTTTTCAATCGTTTGACTAAATTAAGCTCAGTCGGTGATGCTTTGTTGCTGTAGTTAGTTGGGAAAAAGGGTAACTTAAAAGAATTTTAGAAGGAGAAAAAGTCTCAGATTGGTCGTCTTTCCCTTTCGGCATCAAAATTAGAAGGGCAGGAGAAAGAAGAATGAAATTCCACCACTGTTTATCCCTTATTGATGGCTTTGGAGCATAGTTATTATATCCGTCACTTTTTCTTTTGAGATTGGGATGTCAAGACGATACGTATCGGTAGTAGCTTAGATCCTAGATATTCCCTTAGGAAAAACGTTACATCTAGGATCGACCATTTTTAAGTATAAGTTAAGATGAAGTTTGGCCCAAACATATGAATGCCGAACTGACTAATAAATTTTGTCCTCATATCGTTCTAGCACAATCCGTAGCTGCTCAAAACTCATAGAAGACTATCTAATCCTGCAAACAACTCTTCTAGGCTGTAATGAGTATGATTTAGATGAGGAGCAAACCAAGAACTCACCTGATGTTATGCTTATGGACTAATCTGAGTCTGAGAATTTTAAGGGATGAGGCACTAAGAGAAACTTCAATCTAATATGTTATAATAATTTCAAATATAATCTAAGGTATAGACTAGTTGAGATCAAGAAGAGAAAACGAAGAGGTACCTAAGAATGAACTATCAATCTTCTTTGTCTTGATTGAAGAACTAAGACAAGAGGAACAATATTTCAATGGAACTCTAGGGAGCATTTGGAGAAAATTCAGCTAGATTGCTTTGTCAAGGAAGGAAGGGGGGTTGTAAAAAGTTTTCAGTTTAGTATCTTTCAAGCAAGGCAAGAAAAATTCAAGTCACATGATTAGGAAGATCAGTTTAATATACTATTAAAACTAAAAGAAGAAGATCTGTTCAATATTTTTCTTCAGCCTTACAATTTGTGTACTGCAAATTAGACTAACCATTTGTCCTGAATTAACTAGGGGCCTTTTCTTTTTCCTTTGATAAGGATGACCTAAATAGGGGGTCGCAACTTGTGCTTAGTGGGCTCACTCATCCAAGAAAATCATGGCTTGATTCTCGTCTCAGAATCAATATTCAAATAACTTAACAATAACTTGAAGAAAACATGAGGCAATGTCACTCCAAAACTGGTCAAATGAATACAGAATGGAAAATGGATATACTGCAAATACAAGGAGCATAACTCTAAAGTATTAATATAAGATCATAACACAAAACATAGAAATGGAACCCACGAGTGGGACAAACACATGTGATCTAATTAGAACTCTGTCCCTATAATTCTACTCATGACTTCCTTATATATAAAAAAGATCTTGTGACTTAAATCCCAGTCTCTATATCTGCACTGGTATTTGTATAAATGTAAGAGGGGTGAGTTCACTAACTCAATGAGTTGTACCTAAATTAAAACATGATTGCGGCATGCTAGTTTGTAAACATGCTCAACTTATGAAAAATTCATATAAACATACATATATTACGTCATATCTTTTGTCATATACTCAAATAACTCATAATTCGTCTCTTTTCTGTCTTATACTTTTCTCTTATCATCTATAATCGACAACATCCTCGTCAGGTGGGGACATCGTATTAACTGAATTAGTGATCCAACCCGTTTTAAATTGGCGGGTTGGACGAGTACTTGCATTTTCTAATTCATTTTGACAGCACTAGTCTCGAGTAAATGCAAGGTTTTCAAAACTTCCATATTAGATACTGGTCAAGCGTTTAGACTTTAATCATGCATAATCAGTTTTCAAATGATCCATTTTATCAAAACAACAGGGGTTGATCCATACTCGCCTTGACTTTGACGCAAACAGATCCAACTCTACTTGATAAACTTTGTGAAAGTTAGCTGCCTGGTTGGCAGTGATAGTTTACCATTTATTAAGCTGAACTAACACCTGCTAGTTCGTTCGTGACGAGTTTTGGAAATTTATAGGGCATCATTTGATACAGATGATGACTCCAAGTTTGAGCAACCCTCGTATAGAAGCTTATTGCTTACTTCTTAGAATAGCATGTGTATATTTTCCTGCCTAGGTTCATTGTCGGAAAAAAAAAAAAAAATCCACCCCACCCTAGATTTACATGTTGCTTTACCCATTAGAGAACATTAATTATACATAAATGCTTGTAATATAGTTTTTCTTATTCATATCAGTGCATACTCTAAAAGGAATAATCTTTCTCTCGCTGTTTGCATAGCAAACCCTAGTGGCAGGTCTTTATGATGTGCCGTTAGCTCTATGATATAGAGCTAGAGCACGCCTTCGGATAATTGTGTTGTTGTGCATAGGTTATGAATGTTCTGCCACAGGGATTGTTCAATATGCTTACTGGTGCCTGTTATAAGGGGATGTTCAAAAGGAATTATCCAACTCGATTAGAACTCAGAAGTTTGGGTTAAGGCATGGAACTTCTATTTCCGTAGAAGCATATAGCTTTTGTATTATTATAAAGCTTCTAAAACGTGTTTATGATTATCAATATCAATCCTTAAAATGAGTTCCATGTACGTGGAAAAAGTTTTTGATTGGCACTTATGATTTTCTGAGCTATAGTAAATATAACTGATATATACACACACTCTTCTGATTAGTATGAAGTCGTGAATACAATTCAATTACTGGTATATCAGCTCATCAGATTGTCTTTGCAGAGCTCAACATAACGAAGAATATATTCATACACAATGGGGAATCAAGAGTCTGCCCTAAATGACACTCACAGTGATTATTATCACCATAGCCCAGAACGTGTAAGAAATCAAATTGGCTCCAATACTCAAGATCAGCCTACTACTTATGCAGAAAGATCTGTGGATTCTAACTATCGAGCTCAAGTTACATCATATGCCGGAGGTTCAGATAGAGCGAACTACCAAAGGAGCCAGCAAGCCTCTTACATAGCTGATAACTATAAATCTTTAGATGAGGTTAATTTCCTAATTGCATGTTCATTCTTTCTAGCTTTTTATGTAGATTCACAGAACATCTCATGGTGGACAATGTGGGAACATTAGATGGCAATGAACAAAAAATCGCATGTTTGCATTGTTTTCCTTAACTTCAGATACCATCTTTTGTTTGCTTCAAGTAATTTAGAGATTCTTGCTTTTTGAATATTAACCTTTCACCTCTAATAAATTATAATACTTGAACAAGACAAACAGTTTTGTTACTATTATCAACCATAAATCTTGTATCTCAACATTTGAAGCGACCAAATATCCTATGAAGTAATATACTGCCTTACTTTATTTAGTGAAAATATCTTATGTCGTAGAGGCTCCTCATATGCTTCCTAGAAGCTAAAATAGTTACGGCTCAAAATCAAATGCAATTGTGCATTGCACTTTCACAAGTGCTGCTGGAAATATTGAGCAATGTATTGTGTAACTTAGATCTTCCCTCAAGTCCAACCTAGAGAGCTGCTGGTCGTATTACATTATAATATTGTATTATAATATGTAGACATTGCTATTTTCTATTTAATGTTATCACTCAAAATTGCTGAAGATAGGAATAGCCCACGCTAAACTTATAGTACTAGTATTCTGAAAGATGATCATTGGAAGCACTAGTTTCATTGTTTGACCATTTTCTCTAGTTAAAAACTTAGAATTGACAGATCATCTTATTATTAGGCAAAAAGTCAACAGTTCATGTGGAGTTTCTGTTTTTACTGCTTAACTTTGCTAATGAACTGTAGTAGCTGGACTTTTGAGCAATGTAATATATAATTAACAGAAAGAGTGATACTTCTATGCCAGGTTGTTACCGCATTACGAGAAGCAGGCCTTGAATCGTCAAACTTGATTCTTGGCATTGATTTCACCAAAAGCAATGAATGGACAGGTGAACTACTTCATTCACTAAACTATTAGTGTTTGTATTTGTCTCAAGTTGTGGAGGCGATGGGTTGACAATTTTAAGGTTTTAGGGAAGTCTTCATTTAACAGGAGAAGCCTCCACTCAATTGGTCACACAGCTAACCCATACGAGCAAGCCATCTCTATAATTGGGCGAACTTTGTCTCCTTTTGATGAAGACAACATGATACCTTGTTTTGGATTTGGTGATGGTTAGTTTTTGTTTCTAACCCTTATCTTTTCACAAAATAATCAAGATGGTTTTGATTAGTCTTGACCATGGGTTATTGTCTCTGTAAATTTTAGCAACCACACATGATCAACATGTGTTTAGCTTTTACCCTGATCGTCGCCCTTGCAATGGATTTGAGGAAGCTCTTGCAAGATATAAGGAAATTGTTCCTTATCTGAAATTATCAGGTTTGAGCTGAATACTGTTTTCATAATTTCCTTTAGTCAGTGGTTGGATAGTGTGTGGTTCATACAGTATTTGATATGATTGGCTGCATTTCTGAATCTTAAATTATTACTGGTGGCAACCATAATCATATAATGTCTCCTGTTGTTAAACTTAAACGCGAAACTCTCAAAAAAAGTAGGGATGATCTCATCCATCTTATCTTTTTCTTCATTGACAAAGTTTATACAGTGTTATGATAGTTTTAATGAACTCCTAATTTATAGTTAGAGCATCTCTTTACATTGTTGAAATACTGTTGAAAATCTTAGTGGAAAGGTGGAGGAACTAACTTTATGATTCTAATTTGCTTAGTGTTTTTTGGTACTCAGTTATTTATATATACTTAACTACATTTTACATGTACACGAGCAGCAACTGATGATTATGATCTTGTTATTTCCAATGATACATTAATTCTCTTAATACTATATTAACTCTTCTTATCTCTTACAGTAGTTCTTATATCATTTCCTATGCTGTATATACTGTTAAATATGTTCTCCAACATCTACATTAATTTTTGATATCATCCCCGACACTCTTCTTCAAACATGAGGTGTCTAATAGCTCTGAGTTTGCAAATTAGAGTGCCAAGAAAGTTACTGCTAAAGGAGTAATCACTAGAAAATGAACAGTCAGAAGAATAGTTCTTCAGAATGGTATATTGAATAGGGTAGTCGGAACAGTATCCCTAAATTTTGTCACTGTAAATAAAAATGACTTGCCCTGTCGCGAAGCTGATCTGCTGTGGACACTACTGTGGGTCGATGAAACACGACTGAATCTGAGGATATGCTGTTTGCCAGCAAAGTTGTAGACTGCTTCTGACGTGTACAAGCATGCAAGTCGGATGTTTCCTTGATCAGAAAACTGGCAATGTACAATGCTTACTGTGGTCAATCTACAGTGCTAACTTAGCTCTGACAGTGGGATGGCTCTACACTGACGGTGTGATGAATAGCGATGGTATGGCACATAATGGGCGATTACATGGTATGACTGGACTAGGGGTGGGCGTTCGGTATTCGGTTCGGTATTTTCAAAGTTCGGGTTCGGTAATTCGGTAATCGGTAATTGAAAGTATATACCAAATACCGAACTTTCAAACTTCGGTTCGGTACGGTATTCGGTAATACCATATTGAAGTCAAAGTCCACTGTATTAGAACGCAAGTATCCTATGCAAGGGGTCAATACATTGCAAGTATCATCAGACAACAAACTTTGGGGGGAATAATCAAACTTTTCATCCTAGAGAGCACTAAATAAATCTAGATTAACACTTAATAAGAACGAGTCTAGTCAAGATTAATACAAAAAGAAGGAAGAAACGTAATTAGTAACAACAGCGACAGATTCTTAAAATAAATTGGGCAGAAACTGTATATCAAACCGGACAGAAGTTGCAGAATTGAAGACATTCTGGTAAGATCTTTATCAATCCTTAAGTTATTTCAATAACAAACGACAACCCAAACAGTAGCTACTTATCAATTCTTAGTCCAAGATCTCATAATACAGCAGCTTCCAACAACAAAAGAATAGCAGTGTAGATAATTTTCAAAGCAGTACTCATACAAACACCAAATATTTTTCTTTCTGGGCACGAGTTTAAGAGGAGCAAAATCTACCGTGAAAAACCAAGTGAAAAATTCAAAAAAGAAAGATAAGCAGGCCTTTGCTTAAATCAGTTGGCATGTTAAATAGTCATTTACACTAGAAAAGGTCAATAAATATCAGCTGATGCACATTACAAGAACACAACTTTTTTTTTCAGAGTTGTACTTCACGTTCAACAAAAAATCAAAACCAACTAAAATAACAGCACAAAAAAGCTACATAAATCTCATTCAGAAACAACACTCGCAGTAACGAAAGATAAAAGCAAGAGTAGCAGAATGTGTGATGAAATCTGAAAATGAATTGCAAGGGAACTACGAATGTAGTACATTAGAGCAATGGAGGTGTACCTTGAAATTGTAAAAGTGAGAATTGGGGTTGTTGCCTTATTGGAGGGATAAGAGCTCGTGTGTGTGTGTGTTAAGAGGGAAATGAGAGCAGAGAATCTTTGGTGTCTTTGGTGTGAAGTGAAATGTGAAAAGATTAGGAATTTTAGGTCGATTAGGGTCTTTGGTGTCTAATGGCGTGAAGTGAACTGATGGGTAGGCCTATTGGGCTAGATATTAACTTAATAAAATGGGCCTTTATTTCTGTATTCGGTATTACCGAATTACCGAACGGTATAATTATAAATACCAAATACCGGAACCGAAATACTGAATATTTTACTTTTATTCCCGAAAACCGAAATACCGAAATACCGAATACCAAAATCCCGTAATAGCCGGTTCGGTTCGGTAATTCGGTTTTCGGTGTTTTATGCCTAGCCCTAATGACTAGGCCATGGCATGGAAACTCACTCGAAATGACATGGTGTTGACTGGACGCTGGCAACTCAGTCCCAAACAAGTTCGATTCGGTTATATGAATCTTTGCTAACCGTGTTTCCCATTTAGATACCATGTTCCCCAGATTTTGCAAGACTTATAGGGGAGCTACAAATCTAACCAATCTAAACTAAACTGCAAAATTTATCTATATAACAACTATGAGATGTATGAACCTTATTTTCCGGAGAATTGAACCCAAGGCTTCGAAGTTCTTGGAGCCTTAACTTTAGTCTTGAACTAGGTCCGCCTCATTTTTTGCGTTTCTTTGTACTATTGCATCATGTGGTTGTTTATTATTATCCAATAAAAGTCCTTTATGAGATGCTCCTGTTTGAAAGCTATATCTGGATTTATGATTATCCTAACTCATCTGCAAAACATGTAGGTCCAACTTCATTTGCCCCAGTAGTCAATGCTGCAATTGATATAGTGGAAGCAAATAATGGGCAGTACCATGTCCTTGTCATTATTGCAGACGGACAGGTTCATATCTTCTTGGAAATAATTTGACTCCTTTGACTTCTTCCTTGCTTTCATCCCTAATTATTCGAAATTCTGGAAATAGGTAACAAGGAGCGTAGACACTGCCCCTGGAAGCCTTAGCCCTCAAGAACAGGCTACTATGAATTCTATTGTTGCTGCTAGGTAAACAGGTGACCTGTCTGGGAAATTGATTTATAGCGCCATTCTCCTGCCTGACTTGACATGCTTACATGCAGTGAATATGCTCTTTCAATTATTCTGGTCGGTGTTGGAGATGGCCCATGGGATGAAATGAAATGTTTTGATGATAACATTCCCCAACGGACATTTGATAACTTTCAGGTATGACTGAAAGACTTTCTTTTGCTTTTGCTTCCATCTCTTTAGCATGTCTCGTTAAACCAAATATGCTTCACCTTTCATCTGTTCTAGATATTTTTGTTTTTTTCATTTTGGATTTTACAGCTAGGATATCTGTGGCTGTGAGGCTTACCTTTGGTCCTTTTTCCTTTTGGCACTAACAGATCTAAGAGAAGTCATTATCTTACCATGTTATAATACCTCTCCTTTTATTTTTGACAAGCTCGATTGCTGGTTCTCCTATTGGTTGATATCGACTAGGAAACAATTGCTAACCTGGTGTGCAGTTTGTCTAGCATATCTGTCATAACAATTTCTATGTAAAGACTGTATACCCTTTCCAATTGGAGGTTATCATTCTGTGATTGCTAGCTGGTTCACATATTCTAAACAGATACCACAAAAGTGACATATGTCAAATCTGAGGCATGAATTGTAGCTGATATTAGGGACTTTTTGCTCTATTTCTTCAAATGCTGCACCACATAACCTGTCTTCTAGAGGTTCCTATGCTTTTGTGAAGGATTTTGCTTCCAACTTCTAGGCGTGTTATTACTCTCTCCCCTCCACACCCTCACTCACCCAACTTCTCGTAGTTGTAAACCAATTGAAAAAGGGGAGTCTACTAAAAAAGAAGAGAAAGTAAAACAAAATGCATCTTTGCAACCTCCTCTTCTCTTCATGCATATCTTTGTATCAGAAAACGTTTTGCTGCAATATTTCTGTCTGGCATTATAATCTGTTAAAAAAGATAGAATACAGTAACAAACTTCTTTTCCATAAGGGTGAGAATGTGAAGGTGCTAAAAAGGGAAAACCTTGGTAAAAGACTATGGAGGTTGGTAGCAAAGAGTGCGAGAAATATGGTATAGAAAAAGGGGATAGTGACAAGTGGCACAACCCAATGAGAGGACATCATGAAGCTACTAAATGATCTAGAAAAGGAGATAATTTGAGTGGTTGGTGATGGCAATAAATTTCTATCTGGGATAAACATTTGGGTGGAGTGGATTTGAAGCAGACTTCAGTAGATATATGCTCATTTTTTTTAATAAAAATTTAATGGTAGCTGAATTTATTAACAGAGGGAGGAACCATGGATTTGGACTGCAAAGTTACGAGAAACTTGCAAGACTAGCAGTAGATGGGAGGATTGGTCTATAAATTTTCTTCATTCCTTAAATTTTCAAGAGGAAGACAAGGATTTGTGAGGAAATTCAATTGAAAGCAATATATGAAAAAAGGACTTGTGTTGGATTGCAGCTGGCAGGGTAATGCTGTGTCCATTTTCCCTTTTTAATCCTTTTTGTACATCATGTTTAAAATGTATGTGAGCTTCTAATTGTGAACTCAATAGTTCCTAGGTAAGTCACTTTTATTTTTGTTGGACAATCATGGGCGTCGTTCTTGCTGCTGATTTGGTACTTTACGAGTTTACGGTCCTTGTGACTTCTAAGGAGGCCCATTCTCATCTGTTGCCTTGGAATTTTGCTATGAAGTCGTGGTTGGAGATGCTTAACATGTTCGGCACATGTTGGGCCATGCCAATTGGGTAAAGCGATGAGCTTTAAGAACGTTGGCTGATTCGGTGGGGCAGATTTCAACAGAAGGAAAGCATGGAGGCTAATCCCTCATGCTACAAAATGGACTGACTTTTTGGTTTTTTGTATAATTGCCCATTTTATAGATGATTAGGCTAGCTTTCTGGAAGGAAGTATTCTTGCATCGTCCTACCATTTGTAGCCTTCCTGTAGGGGATTATTTCTTCTTCTAGTGGTGGACGTCTTGATGCTAATCAACTTCAATTTTCCTAATTATTTGTGTACCCTGTTACAGTTCGTCAATTTTACACAAATCATGTCTGAGCGTTCAGAGATGGAAAAGAAGGAAACAGCCTTTGCTCTTGCCGCACTAATGGAAATTCCGATTCAGTACCGAGCCACACAACGCCTTCAATTCAGAGAGTGAGTAGCATCTATCTTTGTGAATATTCTTCTTGCAAGTTCAAAGCATCTACATGAAGCCTGACCTTTTCAAAACTTGTTATTTAGAAGCAAAAGAGGCCCTGGGGCAAGGCCACTTCCTCCTCCTCGTGAAGTAATTGATCATGACAATGCTGTCAAATCATTGCCACATGTGACAAGCTATGAACCTGTTGACTCTGAAACTGCAGAACAAGTAAGTGTTTATGTTATATGCTCTTCTTGTATAACTCATTCATAGAAGTCTGTTTCTTCGTTCTGTTCGTTTTTCTAAATAATGTTTTCCTTTTTCTAAGGTTTGTCCCATTTGCTTGACAAACCCAAAGGACATGGCTTTTGGATGCGGTCATTTGGTAAGTGATTATAGAAGTGACACTAAGCTACTGTCGGTGTTGAATTCAATCCTTAAATTCTATCCAAGGCATACATGTTTACATGTGGCATTTGACCGCTATAGTTTCAGCTTTTAGTCTGTTATATGATTTCAGAATGTCTGAACGGCTACTTTTTTCTAGAATTGTACTGACATTATGCTGCTAAAATCAATTCATTTTCCATGAAGAATGGTGACAATAAGGATTTCTTCTTCGAAGGTAGACAAATGGTGGAAGTTAGTCGTCAGAGATAACATGCTTAGTTTGCAATTTGTTTTGCTATGCCCTATCCTATCCTTTAAAGGAAATTGGGAGATATTATCACTAAATAGTGAGGGTATCATTTTCTGGAATTCCTTACTAGCATTATTCAAAAGGAAAACAATCTTCAATATTGGCATTCGGACATTTTACATGGTCAAGGGGAGCCTTGGTGTAACTGGTAAAGTTGCTGCCATGTGACCAGGAGGTCACGGGTTCGAGCCGTGGAAATAGCCTCTTGCAGAAATGCAAGGTAAGGCTGCGTATAATAGACCCTTGTGGTCCGGCCCTTCCCTGGACCCCGCGCATAGCGGGAGCTTAGTGCCCCAGGCTGACATTTTACATGGTGAAAAACCATTCACCTACATTTCTTACTTAATCACATATTCTACCAGAATAATACATCATACATGATGCTGCTGAAATGAGCATAAAGAATTGAGATACTTGATATCTCTATTTACCATTTACTGCACCTACGGGTGGTTTTTCGTAACTACTGTTACCCTAATGACCTTATTCACTAAAAAGCATTCTTTTGATGTTTGGACAATAAGCACATGTAACCTTATGATTTGGGAAATTTGATGTGTGCCCTATTTGAACGATCAGAACGTTTAGCATCTTTTTGTGGTCACCTTGTAAGGTTACTTCATCATGAGCGATGATAGTTCTTGTGTTTTGTCCTTGCATTTGTCCTAGTGCTCATCCTGCCACTAATTCTCATGTTCTGGATGCTAATAGCACCTATTATCTAATTTTTGCTATTAGCATTTGAGTTTTAGATTACGTACAGCTCTTACTCTAGACAGGGAAATGGCTATTAAAATTCGTTCATTGTGTTTTCTGAATCAGACATGCAAGGAATGTGGAGTCACATTAGCATTGTGTCCTATATGCCGAGAGCCCATTAAAACTCGCATAAGACTGTACGGCTAGATATGCAAAACGATCTCCTCAACTACCTAAACTCTGCAGTTTCTCCAGGATGTCAACATAAAATGTTATTCCCGGGGGTGTAAACTTTCCTTGTTCCTTGGAGAAGAGCCCTCTGGTTGTTGTTATATGATAGATGACATGAAATATATCAAAACTGTAAATTAGCTGTAACCTATGTATAGCTTATCTGGAGTTCCTCACCTGTTATATTGTTTTTTGTTTATGCACATTTTTAGTACCTATCTAGCAATATGTACATAACTAAATGTATGATAGACTTGTATGTTGATTTTTTTGATATTCTTGTCATTGATGTTGTCACCTCTTCAGTTTGATGAAAACAAAATTACCACGCTAGTGAAAATCGACATAAATCTTTTGGCACAATAAATCCATGAGTAAACAATACTACTAGCTTATCACCCTGTCTGACTTTAATCAGCTTGTCCGTATAGCGTCTTTTTCGAGAGCAGGGGTCAGTGGCTAAGTGACTCGCAAGTCGGTCTTTTTGTATCGTGTCAAGAGAAATAACAAAGATAAGACTATTGCTTAAAGAGCTTTAATGTCGAATTGATCTTAAAATTGGATCTCAATAGTAGAAGGTTTGCAAAAATTTAGTTAAAACTGTTCATATCTATTAAACCAAGGGGAATCACAATAGAAATATCTGGTTGCTTTTGGTCTTTGAGTAATTAAGCATTGACAGTTTCAGTTTGCCTTCTGATTTTAACAACCAATTAATTGAATAATTCGATATTTCATGCATATTCTCAAAGCTTGCTATGAACTCCTTCAAAAAGTAAACTTCTGTCAAGTATGTATTTTTTTTTATTTTTTTTTGTGTGTGTGTGTGTGTGTGTGACTTTGTATGTCAACGGGGATTTCGTGTGATTTTGCTTTCAAGATTTCATATTAGTATTTAAGCGAATTCAAGAGATATTTAAGTCAGGTACACTTCCATTACGTTATTTCATGAATATTATTCCTTCCCTCTCATTTTATTTGGCCTAATTTGATATGTTATGGAGTTTATGATGGTCTAAAATAAAATATAAAAATTAGTGTAGTTATAAATTATCTCATTAAGATATGTGAAGTATAGATTTATTTTTAATTATAAAAATGTAAATTTCCTTTTCGGAATTATTTAGAGAAAAATGTGATACATGTATTGGGACAGAGAGAGACCACATGTCCCCCACGTGACCAACTATTACCGGAATGTATATAGAAATTTGCATAGTTCAAGAGCAAATTTACACATTTTCCCTCTTCAGTGCCATAATTTTGGGAATTATGCAATCAATGCCAACGGGTGTTCTTTCCAGTTCTATCCTCTCCAATTAAAAATAGCGTCTCAACCGGAAAGAAACATTGACCGGAAAAAGGTTCATTTTTTTGGCGCGGATTGCCCTTCTTTTGGGGTGGTCTTTAAATTTTGCGCCTCATATTTGTGGTCTTTAAGTTTTGTCCTTCACTTGAAAAGATGGGCGAATACTTGAGATTTTGGGTTCGAACCCCCGTTCAGGCATAAAATAAAAAAATAATTTCGCAAGATAAGGCTAGGGGGCGTGTATGTCGGATCTGGCATATACTCCTTAAGGAAAAACTAAAGTTATGTCGGATCCGGCATAATTAAAAGTCTGCCCCATAAGACAGAACTTTTCCTTAAGGCATAGTTTAGTTATGCCTTATGGAGCAGACTTTTAGTTAAGGCATAGCCAAAAGTATGTCCTATAAGGCAAAACTTTTTCTTAAGGCATAGACTTTGCCTTATAAGACAAACTTTTAGTTATGCCTTAAGAAAAAGTTCCACCTTACGGGACATACTTTTAGTTATGTCTTATGGGGCACACTTTTAGTTAAAGCATAACTAAAAATATGCCCCATAAGACGAAACTTTTCCTTGAGGCATAACTAATTGTTTGCATTGAAAAGTAAAATAAAATAAAATATATGCCTCAAGGCAAATTCTGCCCCCTCTGGCAGACTTTTAGTTAAGCATAACTAAAAGTCTGCCGGAGGGGGCAGAGCAAAATTCAACCTCTGCCTTGTGAATTTTTTTAAAAGTTTTGACTGAGCGGAGATTCGAACCCGAAACCCATGAGTTTTAGGCGAAGGGAAAAACTTAAAAACCAGCAATTTGAGGGACAAAATTTAAAGACCACCCCAAAAGAAGGGCAATTCGCAAACAAGTTGACATATAGAAGCAAAATGCACCATCTTAAACCAACCTTTGTTTCACCGAGGGGAAAAATGCTGAAGATATCAAATAACTCAACTTTTGATCACAAGTTTGTTAGTGTTATGATTTTAATGATGACAAATTGTTGTGTAGATACTATACTCAAAGGATCAACCAAACACATTGGACAGACAAGCCCAATGGATAAAAAGAGTTCAGTCGGCTGGATAGGAGTACAAGCCCAAGTCGGCTGCATGAGGAAAATAATTCAAGGCACAAAGAAAATAAGCTACTACGTATTTTTGGAACAAGAATCAGACTTTACTCAATCAATCAAATCAGCATAATCATGGAGATTCAAGCATTAAATCAAATCTGCTATACAAGGAAACAAGTACCACTCCAACAAGGCAAATGGCGCATAAGGAAGGCAGTTGTACAACATTTATTACCTATCAATGACACACAAGGAAACAAGTATCCGCCAACTAGGGTGATACCACAGAAGGAAAGCAACGTTACAAGACTTAATGAGCTCTTGCTTTATTCTTGGAAATTAGGATCCTCAATATTCCTAATTTACAAGGATCAATTCTCTTGGGTTGACATCTCTGCTGAAAAAGAGTCTAACGGCTAGTTGATTTGAAGACTATATATTCAAGAATCTAGAAACAAAGAAAAACATACATTCGTCGCATACTCTCAAGCTCTCTACTTTACTTTTCACAAACATTATATTCTTGAGTGATATAGTGTAAACAAAAAAGAAATGAGAGATATATTATAGTTTGTGAGACATTGTATCAAAAAGATTACGAGTGTTTGAGTGTAGACGTAGGAGCTCCATTCAAACAAACCATTGTACCAAACCATTTACAAAGAGCTGCAGAGAACACCCTTGCAACCCAAGGGGACTGGACTAGGATTCACATTGAATCTAAACCGGTATAAAATATTTGTGTCATTTGTATTCTGCACTTTTATTACTGCATTACTTTATAGTCGACTAGTGTTCTCAGGTAGTCGACTGTCTGAGCGAAAAAGTTACAATTCACCCCCCCCCCCCCCCTCTCTTGCACTTTCAATTGGTATCAGAGCAAGGTCTCACACTTCATTGCTTAACAGCAAGTAAGAAAAGATCAAATGGCTACATATCAAATTCCTGGAGCAATCTTACAAGATGGGCATTCCACAACAAGACCACCCTACTTCAATGGTGAACACTACTGCCATTGGAAAGAAACGTTCAAGATCTTTGTGCAATCAACAGACTATCAAGCAAGGATCGTGATCAAGAAAGGACCTAAACCTATTCCAAATGTGGATGCAAAGGATACAAATACAAAAATTGATCTGGAGTCACATGATGTGACAAAAGAACAACCGGAGACTCTATCAACAAATGCTAGAGCAATAGCTCTGTTGTACTGTGCAGTCAGCGGAGAAGAGTATGCCAAAATATCAAACTGTGAGACTGCAAAAGAAATGTGGGATAAACTTAAAGTCACTTATGAAGGAACATCAAAAGTGAGGGAAACCAAAATCGATGCTTTAAGGCATGATTATGAAGCTTTCAGCATGAAGGATGATGAGAACATTGAATCAATGTTCACCAGATTCAGCAAGATCAT
Source organism: Lycium barbarum (assembly GCF_019175385.1). Classification (NCBI taxonomy): domain Eukaryota; kingdom Viridiplantae; phylum Streptophyta; class Magnoliopsida; order Solanales; family Solanaceae; genus Lycium; species Lycium barbarum. The sequence continues at coordinate 26,836,949 of NC_083345.1, read as the reverse complement.
TGGTGAACTTAAATCTCTTGGAGTGACCTACACCAATTCTCAACAGGTGAGAAAACTTGTCAGAAGTCTACCAAAGACTTGGGAAACCAAGGCGATTGTTTTGGAAGATGGAAATCTGGACAATTTTACCTATGACGAACTAAGAGAAAACCTGATGGCTTTTGAAAAGAATCATATTCAAAGATACCAGAAGGATGAAAAGAAGAAAATGGTTGCCTTCAAATCTCAGGCTGGAGAATCTAATGATGAGTTTAACGAAGAAGAAGTTGCCATGATTTCTAGGCATGCGATTGAAGCCATGAGAAGATCAAGAAACAATAGAAAAAGAAGTTCAAATTTCAGAAAAGGTAAAACTTCTAATGTTCAAAGAAATGATGGAAAATGCTACGAATGTGGAAAATATGGTCACATTACATCTGAATGCCCTGAGGCAAAAAGGAAACAATTGAAAAACTATCAAAAACAAAGAGCATTCAGCAGTTGGAGTGAAGATGAAGTCTCTGAAGATGATGAAGAAGGAATGGAAAACATTTACTTCATGGCAATTGGCGAAACTAGCGAGGTAAGACCTTATCACTGTTCTAACTGTAGTGAAACTCAAGAATTGCTTGATCAAACACTTGAGGATTTAAATAGAGTGTTTAATGAATATAAGAAACTTAAGAGAGAAAGAAGGGCGTGGAAACTTAAACTAGAAGTAGTTGAAATAGAAAGGGATCTTCTTCAAGAAGAAGTTGAGAACTTGAAATTGCAGCTTAATGGGTTGCATAAGTCCACCAGTCATAGCTCAGTTAGATCTAACAAATCGACTCGTAACAACAAGTCAATTGGGAAAAGACCTATCAGCGATAGTAATACCTCTAAAAAATCTAAGGGTGTGTCAACCAATTATGAGGAGACAGATCAGTCTAATAGAAGCTTTCAAACTACTGAAAGGAAGTCTCCAAGAAACTTTCATAAGTCGACTACTCAGTCTTTCTCGAAAAAACACTCTTTTCAAAAATGTTTTTGCTGTGAAAAAACGGGTCATAAATATCTTCAATGTAGATTTCACTACACGCCTTCTCCAGGTTGGATATGGAAGCCCAAGACCAATCATCAAAGTACTAACTCTCAAGGACCCAAGGAAGCTTGGGTACCTAAAAGAAAGTAACTACCTTGTTTTGCAGGAACACTACAAGAAGAAATCAAAAGGGAAATGGTATCTAGATAGTGCGTGTTCCAGTCACATGACAGGCGACAAAAGCTTGTTCAAATCAGTCGCAAACTTTGATGGAGGATTAGTTACTTTTGGTGACAACTCAACAGGAACAGTAATTGGTACATGAACTATTTCGTTTAATAACTCTTGTGATATCTCTAATGTTTATCTTGTTGAAGGACTCAAATATAACCTCTTAAGTATCAGTCAGCTATGTGATTCTGATTTAGAGGTAAGATTCAAAAAGACAGGTTGTGTCATAGAAGACAAAACTGGAAAAGAAATTATTCCTGGCAGCAGAACAAAAAATGTGTATGTGCTTAACTCTGTTAAAAGTCCAGCTGGACACATTTGTTTGGCTTCAATGGGAGAAGATCCTTGGGTTTGGCACAAGAGACTTGGACATGCTAGCAGGCTAATTGAAAAATTAGCCAAACACGATTTGGTCTTAAGTCTGCCTAAAATAAATTACTCAAAAGATCATATTTGCGATGCTTGTCAGAAAGGTAAGAAAACAAGAAGTTCTTTTAATTCCAAAGATGTTGTATCCACTTCTAAACCTTTGCAGCTTCTACATATGGACCTTGTCGGTCCTACTAGAACTGCTAGCATTGGAGGAAAAAGGTATGCTTTCGTTATCATTGATGATTTTTCTCGTTTTACTTGGGTTATATTTCTTGCTCACAAGGACGATATTCTAAAGAATGTTAAGTTTTTTTTATGAGAAAGTTCAGCGTGACAAAGGATACTACATTACTTCCATAAGGAGTGATCATAGAGGAGAATTTTAAAACAAGTCCTTTGAGGAATTCTGCAATGAACAAGGTTATGCTCATAATTTTTCCTCACCAAGATCTCCTCAACAAAATGGTATCGTTGAAAGAAAGAACAGAACCTTACAAGACATGGCTAGAACAATGATTTTAGAACACAATCTGCCACATCACTTCTGGGCAGAAGCGGTAAGCACAACATGTCATGTATTGAACAGGTGTCTGATTCGACCTATTCTAAAGAAAACCCCTTATGAGCTATGGAACGGTAAGAAACCCAATATTAGTTATTTTCACTCTTTTGGGTGCAAATGTTTTGTGCACAATAATGAAAAGAGCAACATTGGTAAGTTTGATCCTAGGAGTGATGAAGGTATTTTTGTTGGCTACTCTAATAATAGCAGATCCTATAGAATTTTCAATAAACGCACTAAATCTATTGAAGAATCTGTTCATGTTATTTTTTATGATACTAACCGTTTGGTCGAGAAAGAAAGATTTGCAGATGAAGATGTTTGCCAGCCTTCAGTCACTATGACTACTCCTTCAACTGATCAGAATCTCTCATTAAGAGAAACTACCTCTGTTAAAGAGTCGACTAATCTTACAATTGGACCTGTTCCAAACGAATGAAGAAGGGAGCCTGATTATCCTAAAAAGTTTGTCTTTGGAGAAATAAATGAAGGAATGAAGACTCGAGCATCTTGTAAAAATAATGCAAATTTGGCACTTATATCTCAACTCGAGCCAAAGAAATAGATGAGGCCGTAAAGGATGATCATTGGATTAAGGCGATGAAAGAAGAACTGGACCAGTTTGACAAGAACAAAGTATGGAATCTAGTTCCCAGGCCTGAAAAAGGTTCAATAATAGGAACAAAATGGGTTTCCAGAAACAAGTTAAATGAAGCAGGCGAAGTTGTGAGAAACAAAGCACGACTGGTTGCCCAAGGCTACTCACAACAGGAAGGAGTCAACTATGATGAAACATTCGCTCCTGTTGCATGGTTAGAATCTATTCGAATTCTGCTTGCTTATGCTGCCTTTAAAGGTTTTAAACTATTTCAAATGGATGTTAAAAGTGCTTTCTTAAATGGATTCATTGAAGAAGAGGTCTTTGTAAAACAAACACCTGGTTTTGAAAATCCCAAATTCCCATATCATGTGTTCAAACTAAGTAAGGCATTATATGGTCTTAAACAAGCTCCTAGAGCTTGGTGTGATCGACCAAGCACCTTCCTAGTGGAACATGGATTTTCTAAAGGAAAGATTGATACAACACTTTTTATTAAAAGATCTTCCTCTGAAAATCTAATTATACAGATTTATGTTGATGATATTATTTTTGGAAGCTCTAACCCTTCTTTGTGCAAGGAATTTTCTGATCTCATGCAAAGTGAATTTGAAATGAGTATGATGGGCGAACTAACATTTTTCTTGGGACTTCAAATCCATCAATCCGACAAAGGAATATTCATTTGTCAAAGTAAGTATACAAAGGAGCTTGTTCACAAATTTGGTCTAAGTGATGCTAAAGCAATGAAAACTCCTATGAGTCCCACATGCTCGATTGACAAAGATGATACAGGTAAAGCAGTTGATAAGACTAAATATAGAGGAATGATAGGCTCTTTACTGTATCTCACCGCTAGTCGACCAGACATCATGTTTAGTGTTTGCAAATGTGCTCGTTTTCAGTCAACTTCTAAGGAAGCTCATCTCAGTGCTGTAAAACGAATAATTAGATATTTCCTTAGAACAATTTCCTATGGGTTTTGGTATCCCAAATCTAATCCCTTCAAACTAGAAGGATTTTCTGATGCTGACTTTGCAGGTGATAAAGATGATAGAAAAAGCACAAGTGGTTCCTGTCAACTACTTGGAAAATCATTAATTTCTTGGCATAACAAGAAATAAGGATGTGTTTCTCTTTCTACTACTGAAGCTGAATATGTTGTTGTTGGGCAATGTTTTGCTCAACTTCTATGGATGGTGCATCAACTAAGTGATTATGATCTGTTATTTAAGCCTGTTAAAATTTTCTGTGATAATTCTAGTGCTATATGTCTGTCTAAAAATCCTGTGCATCATTCTAGAGCAAAGCATATAGATATTAAACATCATTTTATTAGAGATCATGTTATCAATGGGTCTATTGAATTACAGTTTGTCTCCACTCAAAATCAACTTGCTGATATTTTTACAAAACCCTTGCTTAAGGAAAGATTTTGCATGCTTATAGAATCTTTAGGAATTATTGATAAGCCTTTATAACTGTGTTATTTTTGGTAAATTAATTAATTTTCCTTCTCTGCTTTGTTCATTAATTACCGCCTCTTCTCCTTTCCCCATTTCACGCTATCTCATAAAATTCATCATTACCCTTTCCCCTCTTTTTCCTACCGTCTCATCATCTTTCCATGTCTCCCTCTTCCCCATAAACCTTTCCTCTTCCATGACTCTTCACCATCCCCAAAATCTCCATTAAAACCGTCCTCTCTTCCATTCCTCTTCACTCAACCACCCTTCTCTCTTCTTCACACCATGGCCAAAACACATAAACCTCTAGAAACAAAAATAAAGGCAAAGCCTCATCTCCTGTTAAGATAGACTCTGATGGCTCTGATTCCTCTCCTCACACTACAAATTCGATGTATCTTCGTTCCTCTAGTAAACGTGACCATGCAGATGAAACGTGTTGTTACGTCCCGTATTGTTTACATTGGGACAACCCGGATTAACTATGATAATTTAAGGCCAAGACTATTCCGGGATTTGAAGTCGGGACTTTTGACCTTTGATTTTATTTTGAGACATAAATTATATATGAAATTGTTGGCATTGAACACTTAGGAAAAATTTGGACCACAATTCAAAAAAAAAAATTAATTTAAAAATCTTGCACCAATAAGGCCTTGTGGCCATGTATATTGAGATGGTCCCACACATTGTGTGGCCAATTTTAATTGGTCCAACACATGTGTGGGCCACAAACAAAGAGAGATATTAAGTGGAACTTAAAAGATGACTTCAAGTCATCTTTCTTCATTATTCATAGCAAAATAAAGCCCCAAATTGAAGAGCTTCACCAAGAAGCTCACGGCCAAGAGGGAAGAAAAGCCAAGATCATTTCAAGCCTTCCAAAAATTATTTCTTTGGTTCAAACCCACTATTTTGAGGTCCCTAAGTAGCGTGGAATAGTTGTTTGGGTCATCCAACCATTTGTGGGGTCAATTGCAAACCCTAACCAAAGTGTAGAATTGGAGAAGAAAGGTAAGTTTTACTCTTGTTTATGTGTTGTGAACGTTTAATTCATGTTGTAGTATGTTAAAATGGATGAAAATTATGAAATGTAGTATGTTGGAAGTTGGGTCGTGTATGGTGTGTGAAGTTGTGTAAATGGGTGTTGTGACTAAGTGATGAATTAACTCTATTTAGTATGTTGATTGTTGTAGGGTGACCAAATGAATGAGAACTAGCGATGTATGTATATAGGTGGGTATGTAGCCGTGTATATAGCCTCCAATTTGTAGCAAAGAATGAGTTAATATCGCTTAGCGTTTTAATTGTCGTCGTTATGAATTATAGTTTTGAAATGAACATTTAATGACTTAAGATCGATGTTGAGATTGTGTGGGCTGTTTTGAGGCTTATTATGCGTTGATGTAATTGGTATATTTTATGAGAACGATATCGTTACATTTTGGATTGTAATACAAACCATGACTTGAAAATGAGGAATGTGGTAAAAAGGGGCTGCTCACGGTTGGGACTGTTTTCGGCCAACATAGAAAAAAAATTATTATTGGCTTGTTGGAAAAAATTTGTGAATTGTTTGGGATGTCCTTGAATATTGTTGGTAAGGATTCGGGTTGATAATTCAATGTGTGAGCGATATTGTGGCTTGAATGTAAGCCGTTAAATTGAATATTTGGAAAGTTGTTGAATGATGTAAAATAGAGTTACTATTGTTATTTTGCCTTTCCAATTGATTACCGATGTTGCTAGGTTGGTTATTGTGGTTGTTGTTGTTGATTTTGAGCGATATAAATTCTCGGGTTGGCCTATTTACAGGGGAAATGCTGCCGAATTTTCTGTAGAATTTAGAGTTAGTTTGGAATAAATAAGTGCTTAAGTGCCTATGGTTAATATGAGATATTCGTTGACATATTTGTAGACCTTGGGGAGCCCGAGGCGTAGATTGGGATTAACTTTAGATCGGCTAGCTTGGAGTGCGTTCGAGGTATGTAAAGCCCCAACCTTCCTTCTTTTGGCATGCCTTAGTTTGGATAGGCTAGATTACGAACCTTTAGGAAAATCCTATGATTCGAAATCCGAGCACGATATGATCTATATATATTCCTCGGCACTCTTATGTATGATTTGATAAAAGTATGAACCATTACGTCTTTGAAATAATCGCCTTCCGAACTTTGTATAAAAAGGTTTCACTTTAAAGAATTTCGAAATTTTTGAATGTCATATCTTTCGCATAAAGGCTCGGATTGTTTTGATATTTTCGTATGAGTTTGCATGGCCTATGATGAGTATGATTTCCATAGGCGGGCCCGACTCGGATAAATACCCGTCTGTGGGTCCCGCGACGTTCTTTTATGTACTTCGGAGAACTTTCGAAAGAATTTGATATAACTATTACTTCGATTTGCAAGTATGATCATTTTACTTATGTTTGAGGTTATGATAATGATTTTATGCATATGACTACTCACGACTCTACTCGTGCATTCTGTTATTTCCCTTCGCCGAGTCCCGGGCCGGTTCTGTTGTCGTGCGCACTTTGATATACTCCGGAGTTATACTGTGCTTATGATTCACCGAGCTACTCGCCAAAGAGGGTCGGGTTCCACTTATATATGATGTTATGGTGTGTATGGCGTTATGCTGTGTTATGATATGTGACGGGGGTTCGGAGGTTAGAAACCTTTCTGGTGTTATGCTGTGTTATGGCGCCATCGACGGGCGGGCGACCATATTCTTCTGTACCTTCTGCATGACTTACATATTTTTAAAGTAAACATTTTGATACGATGGATTTATACCTATTCTCTGTACTACTATTTCGTTTATGTCTCAGGTTTGCTTCCGTATATTCTGCTTTGCATACTCAGTACATATTTCGTACTGACCCCCTCTCTTCGGGGGCTGCGTTTCATGCCCGCAGGTACAGACGCACAGTTTGGTGATCCACCAGTCTAGGACACCCTCTTCTGCCGTTTGGAGTGCTTTTCTCATTTCGGAGCATATACTTTTGGTATATATATATTTTGTTCGCTATGTATGTATATATTCGTTCAGGGGTACGGCGGGGCCCTGTCTCGCTATATGATTCGGTCGGTCTGTTTAGAGGTCTGTAGACGTATTTGTGGGTGTGTGTGCCTACTTCTGTACAGATGTGTTTGTATGACCCTATTCGTTATGGCAGCCTTGTCGGCGTGCACTTTGTATATGTTTTGGGCCGTTGCGCCATCTGTTAGCCTTGTCGGCTTTTGATACATCTGTTAGCCTTGTCGGCTTTTGATATATTTGATAGCCTTGCCGGCTTTTTGATATCTATATATATGTCCGCATATGGTTGCGTTGAAATGTGTTCGATACAGTTTGATATAGTTTGAGACGACATATAGTATTTATGGCCGTATATGCTATTTGTGTGTGATTCGATTGAATAAGTACGTCAGGATGCCCAATTAGGGCGCCAGTCACGGCCTACGGGGTTGGGTCGTGACAGAAGTGGTATCAAAGCGGTTTGTCCTCGGAATGTCTACAGACCGTGTCTAGTAGAGCCTTGTTTATCGGTGTGTTGTGCACCACATCTATAAACAGGAAGCTACAGGACATTTAGGGTGTTTCCTTTCTTTGAATCTTAGATCGTGCGATAGAGCCGTGCTATTAGGATGACTCTGTTCTGATCAGTTGTTGTGTTTTCTTTCAGTGATGCCTCCGACAAAGGCGACAGTTGCCCAGAAGGGCAAGTCATCAGCGGCCGGAGAGACTAGCCGGGCTCGGAAGGGTACTCGGACCCTTGCTCAGATGATGCGTGATATTGCGCCCCGGCCAACAGACTCTGCTACGTCTTCATCATCGGAGGAGTCTGGAGCACCAGCCGCTGCCACTATGGATCAGGGGGCGGCTTCACCACTAGCTCCAGAGGCTCCAGCGTCCGCGCCTCCAGCTCCTCAGCCAGGGGCGGAGGATAGGACGTTGAGGGAGGCCGTACAGTTATTGACTACTTTGGTAGCGGGACAGGCTCGCAGACGCGGGCTGAGAGCTGATGATGATGATGACAGGCGAGATAGCCTGAGAGTTCGTGACTTTCTGACTTGCGGTCCCCCAGAGTTTTTCGGGTCTAAGCCCGAGGAGGACCCCCATGATTTTATTCGGGGGATGCGGCGTTCATTAGATTTGGTCAGGGCTTCAGAGACCAAGTCCGTTGAGTTGGCCTCGCACAGATTACGAGATGTTGCTGCCAATTGGTATGAGTCTTGGGAGCTGTCCAGGGGTGAGAGTGCTTCCCCAGCTACTTGGGATGAGTTTGTGGCCTCTTTTCTCCGCCACTTTTTGCCCCCGGAGTTACGACGAGCGCGGGTTGATAGATTTTTACAGTTGCGGCAGGGAGGTCGGAGTATTCGTGAGTATAATTTGGAGTTCGATTCTCTGGCTCGATATGCACCTCCTATAGTGGCTGAGATGGCTGACCGGATGCACCGGTATGTGATAGGGCTGGACCGTTATTTAGTTGACGGCTGCATGGCGGTGGCATCGCAGACTGATATGGACATCGCCCGGTTACAGGCCTATGCTCAGGGTATGGAGGACCAGCATAGAGAGGAACGGTCGGGCAGAGATCGTGACAGGAGGCCGCCCAAGAGGGCCAGGTCCGCGGGGTATTCTGGAGATTCTCGAGGCGGACAGCCTCAGCAGCAGTCGTCAGGCAGATATTTTCCTCCGTCAGGCCGGGGTACACAGTCAGCCGGCAGACGATTTGACAGTGCAGGACCATCTGGGGCCGGTCAGAGTTCCAGAGCATCAGGTTCCCAGACAGCCAGAGGTTCCAGCCAGTCCAGACCACCCAGGCCCCGTTGTTCTTATTGCGGGAAATCGTACCCAGGGGAGTGCTATCGAGCTACTAGAGCCTGTTTTTCTTGCGTCAGGGCCATGTTATGCGGGATTGTCCGATGGCGAGTGGTTCTGGTAGTACAGTTCAGCCGACGAGATCAGCCGCAGGTTCATCTTCTACTCCCTCAGCTGTGCGCCCTGCGGGGCGAGGTATGCCGGCACAGGCGGGCCGAGGTCGAGGCCGTGGCAGTGGTTCAGGTTCTAGCGGTCCATCGAACCGCATATATGCATTGGCTAGCCGCCAGGATCAGGAGGCTTCGCCAAATATTGTTACAGGTACCTTACTGGTTTTCTCCCGATCTGTATATGCACTGATTGATCCTGGTTCTACTTTATCATATATCTCTCCACTTGTTGCTAATGAAATTGGGATAGAATTTGAGCCGATAGAGCCTTTTGAGGTAGCTACACCTGTAGGGGATTCTGTTATAGCCAGACAGGTTTATCGAGATTGTTCTGTTATTATATATGATCGTTGCACTAAAGCTGATTTGGTAGAGTTAAATATGCTGGAATTTGATGTTATTATGGGCATGGACTGGTTAGCTTCCTGTTATGCTAATGTTGACTGCCAAAAGAAGGTAGTTTGTTTCCAGTTCCCAGGGAAACCAGCTATAGAGTGGTCCGGGTGTACAGCATCGCCGAGGGGTAAGTTCATTTCATACCTCAAGGCTAAGAAGATGATTCAGAAGGGTTATATTTATCACTTGGTCCGGGTGCACGATACTACAGCCGAGGCACCTACTCTGCAGTCAGTTCCGGTTGTCCTTGAGTTTTCAGATGTATTCCCAGATGAGCTTCCGGGTCTTCCGCCTGAGCGAGAGATAGACTTTGCTATTGATTTGTTGCCAGATACGCAGCCAATATCTATTCCTCCGTACAGAATGGCACCGGCAGAATTAAAAGAATTGAAGGAGCAGTTGAAAGATTTATTAGATAAAGGCTTCATCAGACCCAGTACATCGCCTTGGGGAGCGCCGGTATTATTTGTGAGGAAGAAAGACGGGTCACTGCGGATGTGTATTGACTACAGGCAATTAAATAAGGTGACCATAAAGAATAAATATCCCCTCCCCCGGATTGATGATTTGTTTGATCAGTTGCAGGGTGCCAAATATTTCTCGAAGATAGATCTGCGTTCGGGGTATCACCAGGTACGGGTACGAGAGGCAGATATTCCGAAGACTGCTTTCAGGACCCGGTACGGGCATTATGAATTCAGAGTTATGTCTTTCGGGCTAACTAATGCTCCAGCGGTATTCATGGATTTGATGAATCGGGTATTTCGGCCTTTCCTTGATATGTTCGTGGTTGTGTTTATTGATGATATATTGGTTTATTCACGATCAACAGAGGAGCATTCAGATCATCTGAGAACAGTGCTGGGCACTCTTCGGCAACGGTAATTATATGCTAAATTCTCTAAATGTGAATTCTGGTTGACTTCTGTGGCATTCTTGGGGCATATTGTCGGAGCAGATGGTATTCAGGTTGATACGCAGAAAATTGAAGCTGTACAGAATTGGCCCAGGCCTACTACACCTACTGAGGTACGCAGCTTTTTGGGGTTGGCCGGTTATTACAGAAGATTCGTAGAGAATTTTTCTTCTATTGCGGCGCCATTAACAAAGTTAACTCAGAAGGCAGCGAAATTTCAGTGGACTGATGCTTGTGAGCGCGGTTTTCAGATGTTGAAGGAAAAATTGATTACAGCTCCAGTATTAGCTCTCCCAGAAGGGTCAGACGGGTATGTGGTTTATTGTGATGCCTCTGGTATGGGTTTGGGTTGTGTGTTGATGCAGCACGGTCGAGTCATAGCCAATGCTTCCCGGCAGCTCAGACCGCACGAGAAGAATTATCCCACTCACGATCTGGAGTTAGCCGCGGTGATTCATGCTTTGAAGATTTGGCGGCATTACTTGTATGGGGTCCACGTTGATATTTATACGGACCATAAGAGCCTCCAGTATATTTTCAGACAGAAAGAATTGAATTTGCGGCAAAGGCGGTGGTTAGAGTTGCTGAAAGATTATGATGTTGATATTCTATACCATCCAGGGAAAGCTAATGTCGTAGCAGATGCGCTTAGCCGCAAGTCCATGGGCAGTTTGATTGATGTACAGTCTGGTAAGAAAGAAATGGTTCGTGATATTCATCAGTTAGCCAGTCTTGGAGTCCGCTTAGCCGATTCTGGAAATACTGGGATTTCTGTTCGAGGAGTGGCCGAGTCCTCTATTCTGGGTGAGATTAAGCGGCGTCAGTATGAGGATCCTGTTCTGATGCAGTACAGAGACATAGTCCGTGACAAAGGGGAGACCCCGTTTGAGATTTCATCCGATGGAGTATTATTATACAGGGACAGATTATGTGTACCTGACGTTGCGGGACTGCGGCGACATGTTATGGGTGAGGCACATCATGCCAGATATTTTGTTCATCCAGGGTCGACGAAGATGTATCACGATCTGAGATGCCTGTATTGGTGGGACGGTATGAAAAAGGACATAGCAGAGTTCGTTGCCCAATGCCCAAATTGTCAGCAAGTAAAGATTGAGCATCAGAAACCCGGTGGGTTATTGCAGGAGATGGAGATACCAACGTGGAAGTGGGAGATAATTAATATGGATTTCATTGTAGGCTTGCCTCGCACTCTACGGAGGTACGACTTCATTTGGGTTATCGTTGATCGGCTGACAAAATCAGCCCACTTTCTTCCAGTTCGGACTACATACACAGCTGAAGATTATGCCAGGCTATATCTTAAGGAGATTGTGAGACTCCACGGAGTTCCAGTGTCTGTTATCTCCGACAGAGGTGCCCAGTTTACAGCTAAATTCTGGAGATCATTTCAGGAGGGATTGGGGACCCAGGTGAGTCTGAGTACAGCATTTCATCCTCAGTCCGACGGACAGGCCGAGCGCACCATTCAGACATTGGAAGATATGTTGCGGGCCTGTGTTATTGATTTCAGAGGCAGCTGGGATGATCATTTGCCACTTGTTGAGTTTGCTTATAACAACAGCTACCACTCCAGTATTCAGATGGCACCCTATGAGGCTTTGTATGGCAGGAAATGCAGATCTCCGATCGGTTGGTTTGATGTGGGTGAGATTCAGTTAATTGGTCCAGAGGTGGTCCAGCAGGCGGTCGATAAAGTGAGACTGATTCGAGAGCGACTATTAGCGGCCCAGAGTCGACAGAAATCTTATGCTGATAAGCGACGTCGACCGTTAGAATTCCAAGTTGGAGATTGGGTGTTCCTGAAAGTGTCACCAATGAAAGGTGTTATGCGTTTTGGCAAGAAAGGAAAGCTCAGTCCGAGATATATTGGGCCTTATCAGATTATTCGTAAAATAGGCAAAGTGGCCTACGAATTGGATCTGCCAGCTGACTTGGGAGCGGTTCACCCGGTATTCCATGTTTCTATGCTTCGTAAGTGTATTGGTGACCCTTCCAGAGTTTTTCCTACAGATGATATACAGGTCACGGAGGAGCTATCTTATGAAGAGCAACCTATAACCATATTGGATCGTCAGGTAAGAAAGTTGCGGAATAAGGATGTGGCTTCTGTTAAGGTGCTGTGGCAGAATAATAACCGAGAAGAAATGACTTGGGAGGCTGAGGAGCAGATGAAGAAAAAGTATCCTCACCTATTTTCCGTACCTTCAGGTAACCTACATTCCTTGCTTGATTATGTTGATTTGTGGATGACTTGTATGCGATGGCTATAAAAGAAACTCCCCCGAATAATACATAAGACCCGTAGAATTGATCCAACATTCGAGGACGAATGTTCTTAAGGGGGGTAGGATGTTACGTCCCGTATTTTTATACATTGGGACAACCCGGATTAACTATGATAATTTAAAGCCAAGACTATTCCGGGATTTGAAGTCGGGACTTTTGACCTTTGATTTTATTTTGAGACATAAATTATATATGAAATTGTTGGCATTGAACACTTAGGAAAAATTTGGACCACAATTCAAAAAAAAATGAATTTAAAAATCTTGCACCAATAAGGCCTTGTGGCCATGTATATTGAGATGGTCCCACACATTGTGTGGCCAATTTTAATTGGTCCAACACATGTGTGGGCCACAAACAAAGAGAGATATTAAGTGGAACTTAAAAGATGACTTCAAGTCATCTTTCTTCATTATTTATAGCAAAATAAAGCCCCAAATTGAAAAGCTTCACCAAGAAGCTCACGGCCAAGAGGGAAGAAAAGCCAAGATCATTTCAAGCCTTCCAAAAATTATTTCTTTGGTTCAAACCCACTATTTTTAGGTCCCTAAGTAGCGTGGAATAGTTGTTTGGGTCATCCAACCATTTGTGGGGTCAATTGCAAACCCTAACCAAAGTGTAGAATTGGAGAAGAAAGGTAAGTTTTACTCTTGTTTATGTGTTGTGAACGTTTAATTCATGTTGTAGTATGTTAAAATGGATGAAAATTATGAAATGTAGTATGTTGGAAGTTGGGTCGTGTATGGTGTGTGAAGTTGTGTAAATGGGTGTTGTGACTAAGTGATGAATTAACTCTATTTAGTATGTTGATTGTTGTAGGGTGACCAAATGAATGAGAACTAGCGATGTATGTATATAGGTGGGTATGTAGCCGTGTATATAGCCTCCAATTTGTAGCAAAGAATGAGTTAATATCGCTTAGCGTTTTAATTGTCGTCGTTATGAATTCTAGTTTTGAAATGAACATTTAATGACTTAAGATTGATGTTGAGATTGTGTGGGCTGTTTTGTGTGGGCTGTTTTGAGGCTTATTATGCGTTGATGTAATTGGTATTTTTTAAGAGATCGATATCGTTACATTTTGGATTGTGATACAAACCGTGACTTGAAAATGAGGAATGTGGTAAAAAGGGGCTGCTCACGGTTGAGACTGTTTTCGGCCAACATAGAAAAAAAAAAAAAATTGGCTTGTTGGAAAAAATTTGTGAATTGTTTGGGATGTCTTTGAATATTGTTGGTAAAGATTCGGGTTGATAATTCAATGTGTGAGCGATATTGTGGCTTGAATGTAAGCCGTTAAATTGAATATTTGGAAAGTTGTTGAATGATGTAAAAGAGAGTTACTATTGTTATTTTGCCTTTCCAATTGATTACCGATGTTGCTAGGTTGGTTATTGTGGTTGTTGTTGTTGATTTTGAGCGAGATAAATTCTCGGGTTGGCCTATTTACAGTGGAAATGCTGCCGAATTTTCTGTAGAATTTAGAGTTAGTTTGGAATAAATAAGTGCTTAAGTGCCTATGGTTAATATGAGATATTCGTTGACATATTTGTAGACCTTGGGGAGCCCGAGGCGTAGATTGGGATTAACGTTAGATCGACTAGCTTGGAGTGCGTTCGAGGTATGTAAAGCCCCAACCTTCCTTCTTTTGGCATGTCTTAGTTTGGATAGGCTAGATTACGAACCTTTAGGAAAATCCTATGATTCGAAATCCGAGCACGATATGATCTATATATATTCCTCGGCACTCTTATGTATGATTTGATAAAAGTATGAACCATTACGTCTTTGAAATAATCGTCTTCCGAACTTTGTATAAAAAGGTTTCACTTTAAAGAATTTCAAAATTTTTGAATGCCATATCTTTCGCATAAAGGCTCGGATTGTTTTGATATTTTCGTATGAGTTTGCATGGCCTATGATGAGTATGATTTCCATAGGCGGGCCCGACTCGGATAAATACCCGTCTGTGGGTCCCGCGACGTTCTTTTATGTACTTCGGAGAACTTTCGAAAGAATTTGATATAACTATTACTTCAATTTGCAAGTATGATCATTTTACTTATGTTTGAGGTTATGATAATGATTTTATGCATATGACTACTCACGACTCTACTCGTGCATTCTGTTATTTCTCTTCGCCGAGTCCCGGGCCGGTTCTGTTGTCGTGTTCACTTTGATATACTCTGGAGTTATGTTGTGCTTATGGTTCACCGAGCTACTCGCCAAAGAGGGTCGGGTTCCACTTATATATGATGTTATGGTGTGTATGGCGTTATGCTGTGTTATGATATGTGACGGGGGTTCGGAGGTTAGAAACCTTTCTGGTGTTATGCTGTGTTATGGCGCCATCGACGGGCGGGCGACCATATTCTTCTGTACCTTCTGCATGACTTACATATTTTTAAAGTAAACATTTTGATACGATGGATTTGTACCTATTCTCTGTACTACTATTTCGTTTATGTCTCAGGTTTGCTTCCGTATATTCTGCTTTGCATACTCAGTACATATTTCGTACTGACCCCCTCTCTTCGGGGGCTGCGTTTCATGCCCGCAGGTACAGACGCGCAGTTTGGTGATCCACCAGTCTAGGACACCCTCTTCTGCCGTTTGGAGTGCTCTTCTCATTTCGGAGCATACACTTTTGGTTTATATATATTTTGTTCGCTATGTATGCATATATTCGTTCAGGGGTACGGCGGGGCCCTGTCCCGCCATATGATTCGGTCGGTCTGTTTAGAGGTCTGTAGACGTATTTGTGGGTGTGTGTGCCTACTTCTGTACAGATGTGTTTGTATGACCCTATTCGTTATGGCAGCCTTGTCGGCGTGCACTTTGTATATGTTTTGGGCCGTTGCGCCATCTGTTAGCCTTATCAGCTTTTGATACATCTGTTAGCCTTGTCGGCTTTTGATATATTTGATAGCCTTGCCGGCTTTTTGATATCTATATATATGTCCGCATATGGTTGCGTTGAAATGTGTTCGATACAGTTTGATATAGTTTGAGACGACATATAGTATTTATGGCCGTATATGTTATTTGTGTGTGATGCGATTGAATAAGTACGTCAGGGTGCCCAATTAGGGCGCCAGTCACGGCCTACGGGGTTGGGTCGTGACACGTGTGGTGAGTCTTCCAAGAAATTTAAGTTCGATTATGAAAATGCCTTTCTTGACCGTCAAAACTTCTAGTTCACCCCAAACTCTGATCTATTTCACTCCCTTAAAGGTAAATCTTTTGCTCATGATCGAATTGTGGATTTTGATGTCATCTCGTCATTGCATTGTCATATTCAAAAGTTTTTTGACTCTCAAGATTGGGTAAATCTTTTCTCCTATGCACCTCCTCGAGTTTATGAACATCATATTCGCATGTTTTATGCTAATCTTAGAGCTACAAAGGATGATGAACTTGAAACCCTTGTTTTTGGCACTCGTATTTTGTTTGACAACTCTGGCTTTGATGAAATGTTTAATATCAAAAGCTATGGTTTTTTTTGCTTTATCTCGTAACTCATGGCCTTCTGATTTTGAGGTCACTTATGAAGAGGCTAAGCGGTCTATTTCTGTTGACTCAACTGGTTCCCTGCCCCCTCACTTAGGCCCCAAAAATTTGTCTTTTAAAACCCGTGTACTTGCTCACATTGTTGCTACTACCATCATGCCTCGTGTGGGCTCTTTGTCGACCCTTTCCCAGCGTGATACTCTCCTTACTTATTGTCTGGTTAAAATACATAAGCTTCACCTCTCCTCCCTAGTCATGAACCACATGTTAGAATCTGCTTCTGATCCTACTAATTCTCCCTATGGTATGCTTATTACTCGCATTATGGAAGCCCATCATGTCAATCTTGATGACCACCCTCCTATCTTTATTAAACAATGTTATGACTCTAGAGCATTTGTCAGTATGGGATATGTCTGTATGGATGATGCGTGGGTTCTCAAAAAGGATGTGGATAGGGAACCTGAAAACCCCTGTCCTTCAGTTTTCCAACAATCCAAACCTTCCTCCTCGAGCCTCCCATCTGATCACTCTTCTGATATTCTTACTTAGCTCTCAGTCCTTGATGACAAACTTGACTCCCTCAAAGATCTCTTTGTGTCCACTCATTTTCATATGGAAAAAGTCAGGGATGTCTCTAAAGAAGCAAGTGCTGATGTTGCTCGACTGCGTCTAAAGATTGATGGTGGCTTAAGGGAAGCAGGTAAGTTGGCTACCAAACTGCAAGGTAGTGTTGATGGTCTTCCTGCTAAGTTGACTGCAACTCTGGATGCCATGAAGGATGCTATGGTTAACACCTTAGCGTACTTCCTTCGGCCCTTTGCTCAGCAGCAGCAGGAGCAGCAATCTGAAGGGGAGCAGGATTAGTTATTTTATGCCCTGTTTGTTTAAGACAATCTTTTGGTTTTGGACATAAGTCCATCTTGACTATATTCTTTTTGTTTTTTTATCCTTACTAGAACTAGACTATAATTTGTGGTTGTTTGCTCAGCCATATGATCTAACCCTCTTATAACTCCATTCTGTGTGTTGTTATTATTTTGGGTTTGCTGTGTGTTTCTCTTTTTGATTGATGCCAAAGGGGGAGAAAAAGTCCAATCTGGATGAGTCAACTATTCAGGGGGAGAAGTCCACTACTCAACTATTCAGGGGGAGCATTATTCATGGAATGAAATCAACAAGTTAAACAGGGAAGTTGACTACACTTACATTCACTTTGAGTATTTTTTTTGTCATCATCAAAAAGGGAGAGATTGTTAGTGTTATGATTTTAATGATGACAAATTGTTGTGTAGGTACTATACTCAAATGATCAACCAAACGCATTGGACAGACAAGCCCAATGGATAAAAAGAGTTCAATCGGCTGGATAGGAGTACAAGCCCAAGTCGGCTGCATAAGGAAAGTAATTCAAGGCATAAAGAAAATAAGCTACTACGTACTTTTAGAACAAGAATCAAACTTTACTCAATCAATCAAATCAGCACAATCATGGAAATTCAAGCATTAAATCAAATATGCTATATAAGGAAACAAGTACTACTCCAACAAGGCAAATGACGCATAAGGAAGGCAGCTGTACAACATTTATTACCTATCAATGACACACAAAGAAACAAGTATTTGCCAACTAGGGTGATACCACAGAAGGAAAGCAACGTTACAAGACTTAATGAGCTCTTGCTTTATTCTTGGAAATTAGGATCCTCAATATTCCTAATTTACAAGGATCAATTCTCTTGGGTTGACATCTTTGCTGAAAAAGAGTCTAACGGCTAGTTGATTTGAAGACTATATATTCAAGAATCTAGAAACAAAGAAAAATATACATTCGTCGCATACTCTCAAGCTCTCTACTTTACTTTTCACAAACATTATATTCTTGAGTGATATAGTGTAAACAAAAAAGAAAAGAGAGATATAGTATAGTTTGTGAGGCATTGTATCAAAAAGATTACAAGTGTTTGAGTGTAGACATAAGAGCTCCATTCAAACAAACCATTGTACCAAACCATTTACAAAGAGCTGCAGAGAACACCCTTGCAACCCAAAGGTACTGGACTAGAATTCACATTGAATCTAAACCAGTATAAAATATCTGTGTCATTTATATTCTGAACTTTTATTACTGCGTTACTTTATAGTCGACTAGTGTTCTTAGGTAGTCAACTGTCTGAGCAAAAAAGTTACAATTCAACCCCAACCCTACTCTTGCACTTTCAAAGTTCACGGAGCCAAACACTTTTTATTGATAAAGGGAATAATCCCTCTATTGACATTGAGAATAGTTCTATCAATGAAAATTACATGATTAGGCTTTAGCCTCAGATCACTATATAACAAAGAATGGGACAAATATGATGGCCTAGAGTTACAACAAAGCGAGTACGAGTGAGTGTTTTGACTAATAAACAAGCACCGTGCAGCGTTTCTTTGAAATCCTTCTCTTTCTCTTCGGATCATCAAAAGGCTGCACATACATGAAGTATTTGTTTATATAGGAATAGTGTGAAATGCAATTTCTAGACAATCCAAAACGGAAATGGATAGAACCCAAACAAATGCTAAATGAACATAAAAAGTTCTATGATCAGAGATTGTAGTGATGCAAGCATTTTGGTATTACCTGGGGGCTGTATAAATGAGGAACTCTGATCCTTTTTGAGCCGTCTGGAAGACGTTTGTAAGGAAAATGATTGTCTCCAGCCATAAAATCACCACAAACCTGCATGGAATACAAAAGGGTGTCAGACTTAAACTCATTATCGGAGAGCAGTATAGGCATAACAGATGCAAACTGATCACAAAGTGAACTGCAGTGATTCAAATGCTCCTACTGCGATGGAAAATCTTCTACTCTCCCTACCTCAGGGCAAAAGGATATGGGTAGAACTTATCAGTTTTATCTTTTAACCTTGCCTGTACCAACAGAGAAGAGCAGGAAGCTTTAATTAAGTGAATCTTCAAGGCTAAGGATGTTTGGTTCTTTATACAGGAGGAGTGAGACAACATTACAAAGGTACAATCGGATTGCCCAAAGAAGTGCATATAATTGCTCCATCAATCTTACAGATGCCTCAAGTCTATGGTATCCACACAAGAATCTAACCAGTACTAACCGGCACAACATGAAAAAAATGGTCATCTGGCCAAAAAGATGATGCAGAACTGAAAACAAAGTCTAAAGGCAGGAGAGATCTGCTGGTTTACCTGGTTCTGAAGAGTTTCAACCAACATGTCTTGGCAACCAGATGCATGTACACTTTCCAGATTGGGGCACTGAAGTAGCAATCTTTCTGTAGTCAAGTATAAAATTTATGGTTTAGATAAAGAAAGAAGAGTCTCAATTCCAAAAGCGCTCACAGCCTAAATGAGGGACATGAAAGTGCAGACCTGGATTCAAATTCATACAAGAGTTCAGGTTCAAATCATTAAGCTCTGGGCAATTTAGATATAATGCCTGCATGAAGATTTCAATCAGCGACAGCAACAATGACGTGAATAATCCTTATATCTAGACTGATTATTCTTACATCTAAGCCAGAGCAACCCCATAAGCTGAATTTCTTCAAGCAGCTGTGCTTAATAATCAGTTTCTGATATATAAGGTGTAATTTACTACTCGGTGTTCTTTGTAACTCGCCATTATCATTTTCCTGAGTTGTTGGACTGTCTAGATCTGGATTGCATATGCTCATTCCACAGTCCAATAGCTCTAGATTAGGCAACTGAGCTGCAGCAAATTGTATGCCACCTATAAGATAATCCATCAAGAAAGAAAGGTAAATTAGTGAGCATGCCACAAATTGTGCTGAATTGGATGTCAAAGAAGCAGATTTAAGAAGTATTACTCGAAGTGATGTTTGGACAAAGAGCAAGGAGAAGTTTCGACAATGATTCCGGAAATACATTGCATATCATCCCAATGCCACTGTCACTAATACTAGACCTGTAACAAGAGAAATAGTTCACATCAGATATGCAGGTGCATGCCCATGCCCATTAAAGGCGTCACAGTGACATCAGCTAAATGTCGTTCTAAATTAACTTTCCAAGATCTACACAAGCAGATTAGGCTCCTCAGCCATCAAACTTAGTGCAATTGCTATCACAACGTTTGTTTCTACAAGCAGCCTTCAATATACCTGCTTAAGCATTGGTTGGTTTTCCTTTATGGCTGTTCGTTTGTTTTAGAGGATATACAGACATCCCAAGAAAAAGAAAATCAAACTGGAAGAACGAAACTACTATACTAATTAGATAAATACAGAATTTGTTTATCTATAACCTAACACTTCATTATTTGTCATCCCCGACAATATGGAGGAACCAAAGAAGACTTCAGGAAGTGAAACTTACCCACTCAAATCAAGTAACTCAAGGCTTGAGTAGCTTGACGCTATAGCGGCAACAGATGCATCAGTTATTTCTGACCCTAGTACAAGGGAAAGCATTCTTAATCTCCTGAAATTCAAAGCAGTAAAACAGAAACAATAAGCTTCATGAAGGGATATTCAAGGTATCTTCATAAATGACAAATTTGTCAAGGAAACTATGTAAGAACCAAAATCAAAGAACATTACAAACCTTAAGTTTGCTGCTGTTAGAGCAAGCACAACAGCATGTGTAAGCCGAACTGAAGCGACATGAAAGTTCTGAAGTCTTGGGCAGTACCTTCCAAGACCATCCACCATAGCAGTAAGATCAGTGCTGTCATTTTCTTGGCGAGAAAAATCTAGGGAAATTTCCTTCAAATTGGGGCAGTTGAAGACCTAAGCAAGTGGAAACATGTCAGATGAACATTTGTACCGCAGAAAATGGACTAAGCACAGATAGCTATAGGTTTAATGCTATAACATCAGACAGTTTACCATCTTAGAGTGACAAAAGAGACCCGAAAGGCAAAGAGTGAAAAGGCTGGTTGAAGAAAGAGTAAAGCCCCCGAGATTTGAGCAGCCTTCCATCTTAAGATTGGTAAGACACCTTTTATCAGCAACGAAACGACCTAATTCATCCCTATATAAGACACATGGGTTTAATAAGATACCATTAGATCATATTGATTTTGAAAGTATGACAAGAACAATGCTAAATATGAAAATATGCCAGCTCCTGCAATTCTACCAGGGATCCTCCAGAAGATGTCTAATTATGTAAAAATATCAGTTCCAATTTGGACACCAATTCTGAGATTAACAGCATTACAACGGTGATGAGTAAGGGCTGATGTTAATCTTAGTCATGTTAATACACTTACTTCAAGTACTATGTTCACTAGAAGTCATTTAATGTTGTTATTAGTATGCTGATAATTATGCAAAGAACTCAATTTTAGAAAACATAACATTAAATATTAGATAGAAACAAATCTAAATGAAGCATATTGAGAATGGATATTCATACAGTGTAACTATAATTAATTTAGAATTAATGTGTAAGTATTGCTGTTGTTAGAACGTGAAGTGGCATAATCACTGACTTCCCAAACATAAGTTCTTCGCATTCAATGCAGCTGAACATGAATGACTAAGTTAGCTAAAATCTATAACAATACTGCTAGCTAAAGAGAACAAGATCCAAAGATAACCAGGGATATTCTGCTTCTGCATTGACACATACATATAGCATATATACTGCATATGAGATATTAGACACAATTCGACTAAACAAAACTGTTACTAGATTGCATTGCGATAACAAAAACATCATAAAAAAAGTCAACTTGGCTAGCAAAGAATGCACAATTTAAGAAAAAAGACTGTGCAAAGTAGAGATCCAAAGCATACCCTGTAATTCGATTGACTGATGTATCGGAAGTGAGGATCTCTAGTGAATCCAGATTAGGGCAGGAAAATGCAATGCAGGCCAACATTGTTGCATCCACATCACTGAAACACCAAAACCAAGTTAATTAACCATCACACCACAAGAAAACCCAAAAAATAAAAATAAAAAATCATAGGTGGACCTCCAATTACCATCTAAAACAGCATCTCTTTTTTTTTTTTTTTATAAAGGTAGCATCTTGTATTCATATCCAAAAGCAGCACCTGGAAGTGCTGAGGGGGTAATTACAAGCTCATAAAACAGCATCTCATTTAACTTAACTCCACAAAGTATACCTAAAAAGTGAGGTTGATTTGGCAGATGGTCACTCAACTAATAGCTATTATCTTAGAAAGTCACCCTTCTTCTTGATTCCAATCTTAACAAAGAAAGCAACTTTATGAGATAATAATTATTAGATGAGTGACCATTTGAGAAATCAACTCCTCATAAATGTTAACATCCTACTAATTGGTCTTCGGCATTCTCTTAGCAAAATTACCACATTTTGATTATCTTGATTGGTCTTAAATAAAGCTATCGTTTTGTTCCTAAAGAAAACGGATCCAGTTAATAAATGTTTAGATCCATTTATTAAAAAAACTAACCTTTTCATTGTAAGAGAAAGCTTAACAAGTCTAGGACATTTCTTCAAGACTGATCCAACAACTCCAATCTGAGTTTTCAAAGGAACCCCAAGTCTAAGTTCCTGAGCAGACTTCCAAATCCTTGTACAAACATCTCTCCAACCCTTACAAACCTTCGCCGATGAAAGCAACTCTGATGGTGGCAATCTCTTAAGCACTTCCCATAAACAATTCCCTGGCAACTTCCCGGACCCACCTAAATCCAATAAATCCACGTCATCATCATCATCAACATCAGATCCAGGTGATTCATCGCTAACACCAATGTCGTCGTCATCAAAAGAAAGCGCTCGCCTGAGCTGAGGAACTACTGGCTGACGTGGCGGCTGAGTACGAATAACGGATAACGGAGAAGGGGAAACAATGGATTTAGCATCACTGAGTGTGGGAGTAGGAACTACTAGTTCAGTAGTAGGATTATTATTATTATTGCAAATATGGCCTTTTTTTGGAAGACCACATCTGCCACAGTTATAGCCACCGCGTTTTTTGCCGCGCTTGGGAATGAAGTCATCGGAGATAGGGGTACATGGGTGGGATTGGCGGCCTTCCATTTTGGATTTGGGAGTGAATTAAAGGGTAAAAGTGAAGTCAATGTGATGAAAGTGTGGTAAGAGTGGCTAAGAAATAAAGAGCTGTAGGCGCGGGAGTTTTTATCATTTTTGGCGCAATTTGGCGCGCCTGTCTATTTGGATTTTAATTTTAATTTTAATGGGCGGAGTGCTGAAGGAGCGTCATGTGCTACTGTGTGTGGGGGAATAAGATAATTGATATTTGAATTTGTTTCTTAAATGGGTCAAATTAATGTGTTTCTATCTTTGTTTTTTTCCAAAAAAAAAAAAATCACCTAAAAAGCATTTGTCTTCGTCATAACTCATAATAGTCTTTTTATTTATTTTCTTTCCTATTTTTCTCACTTGTATAGGATTGACTTGCTTACTTTTTAAATCTCAAGAGTTTAATTCTACTATTTTTGTGGACTTTTAAAGCCACCACGTGCCTTTAGGGGTGCCTATCGGTCGGTACGGTTTATTGGTTTCGATTTGTAAATATGCTAAATTAATAACTAAATTGATAAAATATTCATTATCGATTTTTTATTTTTGATTTATTGGTTTTTGGTCCTTAACAGTTTAATTTTCAATTTAACCGATAAGAAGATGATCTGCTAATTTTTTTGGTTTCTCTTGTTTTAATTTGTTCACATTTACACATTGCCTTCGTACATCAAGGTCTACACAAATTACAAAATAAAAATTAAAATGCATTGTAGCAATCAAGAAGCAAATCATCAAATGATAATGAAATTCAATTTGTTTAATGCATTATAAACAGTGAAAGTACAAATGATAAACGAATTGAGAGAATAAGCATGCCTGCGGTAAGAATTTAGAAATAGAATTTATATCTAAAAAATAAAATTTAAAGCCACTATTATATAATTGGGGATAAAAAGATAATTTTAATATACGTTTGTTGGGGTAATCAAGCAGCAAATCATCAAATGCTAATGAACTTTCAATTTGTTTAATGCATTATAAACAGTGAAAGTACAAACGATAAACGAATTGAGAGAATAAGCGTGCCTGCGATAAGAATTTAGAAATAGGATTTGTATTTAAAAAATAAAAGTTAAAGCCACTATTATATAATTAGGGACAAAAATATAATTTTAATATGCATTTATTGGGGTATCGGTTTAACCATTTACTAAATCCTTCAAACCGAAAATCGAATTGATAACACAATTTTTTTTTTTACAAACCGTTAACCCAATAACCCGAAACTGCTAAACCAATAATGTTTTAATGATTTGATTTATCGATTAAACAGGTTTTTGCACACCCCCAAGCGCCTATTGTCCAGTGATTTCAAATATTTGGCCAACTAATCATCGAGTTGTGTTTTAACACAAAGGGAGTGAAAACCTGGATAGCTAAAGAGAACAATAGATAATTAAGGTGTGAAACTCACAAGAAATGAAATGATAGTATAGGTTTGTTTTTTTCCCATAAGAATATCAAAAACTCAAGATTAGTGGGAAGGGTTAAATTCGCCCCTTAACTATGCGAAGGTTCAAATTTATCCCTAAACAATGTGAAATATTCAAATTTGTCTTTTATTTAAAAGATTTAATTTTTAATTGCGAAACACGTGACATTACTGATGTTAAACTTTCGTCATTTGAGGGTATTCCATAACAAAGAAGTCACAAATTCAAATGTGAATGGCCCTTTTTCCTACACTTCCCTAAGTTTGTGTAGAAAAAGAAAATTTACTGTTCTCTTTGTTTCAATTTTGTTGACTTGATTTGGAGTACAAATGTCAAATTAACTAATGGTTGGTGTGTAGATTTAAAAAAAAAAATCATGTTTAGAAATTATATAATCATAATAATTAACAATTTAAAATATTATATATTATTTTAAAAAATTTAAGATAATTTTTTTTTTTAATTATATAAATAATAACTAAGACAAACAAATTAAAACAAAGATAGTAATTATACTATTTGAGCCAGGTAAGTGAGGCACATGATACTCCTTCGAGCGCTCCACCCCATTATAATAAAAATTCAAAGAGATTAGCGCCAAAACTCCCGCGCCTACAGCTCTTTATTTGTTAGCCACTCTTACCACACTTTCATCACATTGACTTCACTTTTACCCCTTTAATTCACTCTCAAATCCAAAATGGAAGGCCGCCAATCACACCCATGTACCCCTATCTCCTATGACTTCATCCCCAAGCGCGGCAAAAAACGCGGTGGCCATAACTGTGCCAGATGTGGTCTTCCGAAAAAAGGCCATATTTGCAATAGTAATAATCCTACTACTGAAGTAGTAGTTCCTACTCCCACACTCAGTGATGCTAAATCCATTGTTTCCCCTTCTCCGTTATCCGTTATTCGTCCTCAGCCGCCGCGTCAGCCAGTAGTTCCTCAGCTCAGGCGAGCGCTTTCTTTTGATGACGACGACATTGGTGTTAGCGATGAATCACCTGGATCTGATGTTGATGATGATGACGTGGATTTATTGGATTTAGGTGGGTCCGGGAAGTTACCGGGGAATTGTTTGTGGGAAGTGCTTAAGAGATTGCCACCATCAGAGTTGCTTTCATCGGCGAAGGTTTGTAAGGGTTGGAGAGATGTTTGTACAAGGATTTGGAAGTCTGCTCAGGAACTTAGACTTGGGGTTCCTTTGAAAACTCAGATTGGAGTTGTTGGATCAGTCTTGAAGAAATGTCCTAGACTTGTTAAGCTTTCTCTTACAATGAAAAGGTTAGTTTTTTAATAAATGGATCTAAACGTGTATTAACTGGATCCGGTTTCTTAAGGAACAAAACGATAGCTTTATTTAAGACCAATCAAGATAATCAAAATATGGTAATTATGCTAAGAGAATGCCAAAGACTAATTAGTAGAGTGTTAACATTTCTGAGGAGTTGATTTCTCAAATGGTCTCTCAACTAATAAGTAGTTATTATCTCACAAAGTTGCTTTCTTTGTTAAAAAAAGCTGGAATTAAGAAGGGTGACTTTTTGAGATAATAGCTATTGGTTGAGTGACTATCTAAGAAATCAACCCCATTTCTGAGGTATACTGATTGTAGAGTTAAGCTAAATCAGATGCTGTTGTAGATGGTAATTGGAGGTCCACCTGTGATTTTTTTTTTTTTTGTGGTCTGATGGTTAATTAACTTGTTTTTGATGTTTTAGTGATGTGGATGCAACAATGTTGGCCTGCATTGCATTTTCCTGTCCTAATCTGGATTCACTGGAGATTCTCACTTCCGATACCTCAGTCAATCGGATCACAGGGTATGCTTTGGATATCTGGTTTGCACAATCTTTTTTCTTAAATTGTGCATTTTTATCTTCTGCTATGTATCCATATTAACTTTTCTAGCCAAGTTGACTTTTTTATGTTGTTTTGTTATCACAACGCAATCTAGTAACAGTTTTGTTTAGTCGGACTGTGTCTAATATCTCATATGCAGTATATGCGCTATATTATCTAATATTTAATAACATAGATTTTTTAACGTGTTCTTTTGCATATTTGATTGGAATACTAATATCTAACAGGATAGAATGTGAACATAGGACTTAAGTAATTGTACTAACATGACTAAGTCTTAATTCAATCTAGTTGATATTGCCTATAAGTATCTTCTACTCTTAAGTGTACTAACATCACTAACTCTTAATTCAATCTAGTTGATATTGCCTATAAGTATCTTCTACTCTTTTGTGCGTTGCTTAGTTTGCATGAGTTTCAAGAGATTATAGTTCTTTTGAACTTCTTTTCGTTATGATTTTATGTCTGTCTTTAACACGTTCATAGTTTCACACATATGGATACATCTCAATTTACTTTCTCTTATATTAACCTCTATGTATGCTACTTGAATCTTCTGTTAACATGATGGTTTTTTAATCTTATCTATTCTTGTATTATTGCATCTTCATATTAATACCTCACATTTGATACCATATAAAAATTGTATGTATTTTATTAGCCTAACTAAATACCATTTATGAGAGAATAATGAATCTCATCTGTCTATGATAGCTTTTGCGCATTGACACATTTTGATCCGTCCTTCTTTGGCAGACATTGTGATGCTGTTAATCTTTTATTTGGTCTCCAATTGGAACTTTGTTATTGTTGAATAATTAGACATCTTCTAGAAGAACCCTTAATAGAATTGTAGGGGATGAGCCTATCTTTTATATTCAGGAATGATTTTGTAATATTATCAATGTCAATGTGATCTAATTGTATCTTATGAAAACCCGTGTGTCTTATGTAGGGACGAATTAGGTCGTTTTGTAGCTGATAAAAGGTGTCTTACCAATCTTAAGATGGAAGGGTGCTCAAATCTTGGGGGATTTACTCTTTCTTCAACCAGCCTTTCTAGTATTTGCCTTTCTGATCTCTTTTGTCACTCTAAGATGGTAAACTGTCTGTTGATGTTATGGCATTAAGCCTCTAAATATATGCGCTTAGTCCATTTTCCGCAGTACAAACCTTCATCTGACATGTTTCCACTTGCTTAGGTCTTCAACTGCCCCAATTTGAAGGAGATTTGCCTGGATTTTTCTCGCCAAGAGAATGACAGCACTGATCTTACTGCTATGGTGGGTGGTCTTGGAAGGAGCTGCGCAAGACTACAGAACATTCATGTTGCTTCAGTTCGGCTTACACATGCTGTTGTGCTTTCTCTAACAGCAGCAAATCTAAGGTTTGTAATGTTCTTTGATTTTGACTCTTACGTTTTTCTTTGACTAATCTTTCTTTTTTTAAAGATACCTTGAATATCCCTCCACGAAGCTTATTTGTTACTGCTTTGAATTTCAGGGGATGAACGCTTTCCCTTGTACTGGAGTCGGAAATAACTGATGCATCTGTTGCTGCTATTGCTTCGAGCTACTCGAGGCTTGAGTTTCTTGATTTGAGTGGGTAAGTTTCACTTTCTGATGTCTTCTTTAGTTCCTCCATATTGTTGGGATGGCAAATGGCGGAGTTTTAGATTATAATAAACAAATTCTGTATTTATCTAATTAGCGTGATGGTTGCTTTCTTTTCTTCCCGTTTTATTTTCTTTTCCTTGGGATGCCTGTATATCCTATAAAACAAACCAACAACCATATAGTAAAACAAACAAATGCTTAAGCAGGTATGTTGTAACCGGTAGCAATTGAACTAAGTTTGATTGTTGAGAAGGAAGCTAATATGCTTCTGTAGATCCTGGAAAGTTAATTTACAATGACATTTAGCTTATGTCACTGTGATGCCTTCAGTGGCCTGCATATCTAATGTCAACATATTTCTCTTGTTACAGGTCTAGTATCAGTGACAGTGGCATTGGAATGATATGCAACGTATTTGCAGAGACATTGTCGAAACTTCTCCTTGCGCTTTGTCTAAATATCACTTCAAGTAATACTTAAATCCGCTTCCTTGAAATCCAACTCATCACAATTTGTGGCGTGCTTACTAATTTATTTTTCTTTATTGTTGGATTAATTTTTAGGTGGCATACAATTTGCTGCAGCTCAGTTGCCTAATCTAGAGCTAATGGACTGTGGAATGAGCATATGTGATTCAGATCTAGACAGTCCAACAACTCAGGAAAATGATAATGGCGAGTTACAAAGAACACCGAGTAGTAAATTACACCTTATATACCAGAAACTGATTATTAAGCACAGCCGCTTGAAGAAACTCAGCTTATGGGGTTGCTCTGGCTTAGATGTAAGAATAATCAGTCTATAAGATATATGTATTCTTCATGTCATTGCACTGTCGCTGATGGGAATCTTCATGCAGGCCTTATATCTAAGTTGCCCAGAGCTTAATGATTTGAACCTGAACTTTTGTATGAATTTGAATCCAGGTCTGCACTTTCATGTCCCTCATTTAGGTTATTAGCCTGTTGGAATTGAGGCTCTTCGTTCTTTATCTAACCACAAATTTTATACTTGACTACAGAAAGATTGCTACTTCAGTGCCCCAATCTAGAAAGTGTACACGCATCAGGTTGCCAAGACGCTTTGGTTGAAACTCTTCAGAATCAGGTAAACCAGCAGATGTCTCCTGCTTTTAGACTTTGTTTTCTGTTGTGCATCATCTTTCTGGCCAGATGACCATCTATTCCATGTTCCGCCAGTTAGGACTGGTTAGACTCTTGTGTGCTTTCATAGACTTGAGGCATCTGTAAGATTGGGAGAGCAATTATTTGCACGTTTTTGGGCATCCGATCATACCTTTACAATCTTGTTTTGCTCCTGCTGTATAAAGAAACAAACTTCCTTGGTATTACCTTGGATATTCACTTAATTAAAGCTTCTTGCTCTCTCTGTTGGTACATGTAAGGTTCAAGTAAAGCTGACAAGTTAAACTCATATCCTTTTGCCCTGGGTAGGGTAGTGTAAAAAGAGATTTTTAAAACTAAATGCTTACTACTCATATCCTTCTGCCCCCATAGGGGAACTTTCCATGGCAGTAGGAACATTTGAATCACCCAGTTCACTTCGTGTTCAGTTTTCTTCTGTTAGCCTATACTGCTCTCTGAAAATGGTTTTAAGTCCGACTCCCTTCTGTGTTCCATGCAGGTTTGTGGTGATTTTATGGCTGGCGACAATCATTTTCCAAGCAAACATCTTCCTGATGGCTCAAAAAGGATCAAAGTTCCTCATTTATACAGCCCCCAGGTAACACCAAAAAGCTTGCATCTCTACAAGCTGATAACACAACTAAAAGTCGTGTGATTTTTCATTTAGGTATCTAAGACATTTGTCTGGGTTCTACCCATTTCTGTTTTGAATTGTCTAGAAATTGCCTTTCACACTATTCCTGTATAAATTAATATTTTTATGTATGTGCAGCCATTTGATGATGCAAAGAGAAAGAGAAGGATCTCAAAGCAACACTGTGCTGTGCTTGTATAGTAGTTAAAAACTTGTCTTGTACTATCTTTGTTGTTACTCTAGGCCATCTTATTTTCCCACTTTTTGTTACATAGTGATCTGAGGCTAAAGCCTAATCATGTAATTTTCATTGATAAAAACTATTGACAGGGATTACATTCCCTTTATCAATAAAAAGTGCTTGGCTCTGTGAACTTTTGATCAGAGGTAAATTTTATGTGGTATCTTCAGCATTTCTCCCCCTGATGAAAGAAAGTCTGGTTTGAAGAAGCTGCATTCTGCTTGTACACGCCAAATTCTCTTTTTGGTCAATCTTTTTAGGATATTTCCGGTTGAGACACTAGTTTTAGGTGGAGGGGATGGGACTGTGAAAGAGCAACTGTTGGCATGGATGCATAAACCCTAAAAAATCATAACACTGAAAAGGAAATTGATAATCAGGCTCTTGGGGTGTGTTTGGTAAGAAGGATAATGTTCTCCATGAAAAATGTTTTTCAAGAATTTAAGTGGGTTTTTTACTTATTTTCTTGTGTAAGCAAAAAATATTAACCTAAAAGCATTTGTATATAAATTAGACAAATACTATGGAAGGTGGGGGGTGGGGGTAGGGGTGTGTGGTGGTGATGACTAGAGCTACGTGGGTGGTGAGGTATACTTACGACTAAAATAGTAAGTAAAATAATTGCGGAATTTAAAAGAAAGTATTTACAAAAGTTGAAGACTTTTTATTCAAACATTGAAAGCACACATGGAATTTTACAGAGAAGGAAGGGGAAAAGGCTATTTCGAAGTCGGGGGTGATTTTCGAATGCCTTCCTAATTACAACTTGAGAGTCTTATATAGACCTCGAAAATAATTAACATCTCTTGGATGATTACAAGTGGACGGCTATCTTTAAAGATCCCTTCTGCTTTTGCTTTTGAAAGTTGGGCGATTGCTTTTGTAAAGTTCTTTGCCACTTCTCTTTTGTAAAGTTTGGACGGCTACTTTTGTAAAGTTGTCGGCCATCTGCTTTTACCTCTTTCTTTTCCGAAGGGGTAAATACCTTTTATCCTGATTCTTGATAATGAAGATATGCTTGGGTCATTCTTTGTGGGTCCATCATGTCTCCATTATCTTCTGTTGATGAAGATGTCGTATCCAGTAGTTCTTGGACATTTGCTGGGTCGGTATCATCAATATTGCTCAGAGCTTCTAGGAGCTTCTTTTTTAATTCTGCCTTGGATTCGGTTGATCCTGTCCTGCTGCTAGATGGCTTTGGATTCTTAATTTTCAAATTTTTAGACTCCGGTGTCCATCCTTTGATTTTAATGGTTTTGACTAAATATTTAATTCTTGATATTTCAGCTATGTCAAAAGACCAACTGATGATGTAAGAAATTCTTTTTCTTATGTAATATTGACATAATTTAATATGATCCGGTAAGGTGGAAATCTCTTGTTCCTTCTGGAATCTTTCGTAATGGATTTTGAAGCTTTTAGGCATTGTTGCCTCATTGCCTCCAAATCTTTCCCACCGGGTGTAGAACCATCTAGGGATTATTGACTTAGACATTTGTTCGCTGTATTTTACGAACCATGTGTGAGAAATGGGTCGTACATACAGAAAATTGTACCATGCCCATTCATAATCATAGTAATTATAGGTCCGAGGCCTATGTTGTTTTGATAATACGATTGGAGTATGTAGATGATCCACTTTCCAATCAAAAGGACTAATAAGCTTGTTTATAGTGAACTTTGAATATGCAATACCGTCTTGGCCGTACTTATTGCTCAAAGTATGTTCAATTGTTATTGATCCCGTGTCTGTCAGGATAAATTCGCAACATCTCCTAGTCTTGATAGGATCGTTGGTTTCAATATAGTCAAAATTGGTATAGCAAGGTTTGAGTAAATCTTCAACCTTCCAGTCTGAATAATGTTTATCTAATGCCATAACAGGAAGCATGGCTTTGTTAACAAGTTTGAACTCTTCAGGAGTTGCCTGCTGTTTATCTTCCTTCTTTGAGGGAGTGTTGGGGTCAACTGCTTGAGCAAAAGACTTTGGGTTCTTCATTTCATAGCAATCACTGGTTTGGATTTTTCCTTTACCTGTTGCTGAGCTGGTAGAGGGTTGTTGCATCCTTTGGAATGGTGATGATGGTTCTGTTTGGGGAATAGAACCAAGAATGGTTAATTTTTTGTTTTGGATTGGAAATGTGGGCCTCATGGGCCTGGTTAAGTTTGGGAATTCAGCTAAGGCTGAATACCTGTTATCATTTGGCTTTTTATCAGGTTTTTCTGGAAAGGGGAGGTTGGGGCTCCTGGCCTCATGGTTACCCTGTAAAAATTCCCTTGTAAGAAAATTTGGTAAAGAGTTTAAATCTCTTTTTATAAATTCGATTTCAAAATCAAAACTTGATAGTAAGGCTTGCCATCTGGCAAAAATTTGTTTAGAAACAAGATTTTTAACATCTTTTTTGTAAAATCTCTTTTGCTGATTTGCAATCAATTCTTAATAAAAAAAAATTCTTATTTATCAAATCATCTTGGAATTTTGTAATACATAGTACTATAGATAAAATTTCTTTTTTAACAGTACTATAATTCTTTTGTGCAGGATTCCAGATCCCTGACGTGAAACAAACCAGTTGTTCTATAGACTCTGGGAAGTTCTTTGTTTAAATATTCCACCGTATGCTTCGTTAGAAGCATCGGTTTCTACTATCATGAAAGCATCTGAGTTTGGAATACCTAGACATGGAAGTCTTTTGACAACAGTCTTGATTTTCCTAACTGATTCTGTTTGTTTTAGACTCCATGGGACTGGGTTCTTCCTAAGACGTTTGTAAAGAGGTTCACAGATTTTTCTAATATTAGGGATAAAGTCTGCAACATAATTAAGACTTCCTAAAAACCTTTGTAATTGGGTTTTGTCAGGAATTTCATCTGGAAATTTAGAAGAGAATTCTATGGGTTTATAAGTACCTTGGTATAAGTCGTGTCTTAAAAATCTAATTGTTGTTTGAAACAATTTAATCTTTTTAGCACTTACCACTAAACCATTATGTCTGACAATCTTAAAGAAAATATTCAGATGTTTAAAGTGAGAGTCTATGTCTTCAGAAAATATTAATACATCATCTATATAGACAATAGACATATTGCTATAGGGATTAAAAATATTATTCTGAAATTCAGACGGGGCATTTTTTAACCCAAAAGGCATAACATTCCATTCATATTGCCCAAAAGGGACATTGAATGCAGTTTTGTATTTATCTTTTTCAGCAACTTGTATTTGCCAAAATCCTAATTTCATATCAAACTTACTATAGATGTTTGTTTGTAAGTTCTTTTTAATAAATCTCTTTTATTAGGTATCGGGTACCTAATCCATTGTAGTACCTTATTTAAAGGTTTGTAATTTATAACTAATCTGGGAGATCCTCTTTCTTTTTCGGCATTTTTATTTACATAAAATGCTGAACAGCTCCAAGGGGATCTAGAGGGTCTTATTATCTTTTTTTTTTGTAAAAGATCATTGATTTCATTTTTGCAAGTTTCCATTAACTCGTGGTTCATTTGGATAGGTCTCGCCTTTGTAGGGATGGTCTGTTCATTGAATCCATCAATATATGGTAGCTCAACAATGTGTCGCTTTCTGTCCCAAAAGCGTTTGGTAATTCTGAACAAACTTCATGTTCAAGTTTTTCTTGAAAACTTGCTATTTTCCTTTCTATCACCAGAGTTTTTAAAGTTTGTTCAATTTTTTTAATCTTAATTTCATCTTTTAAGTATGAAATCTGATTAGACAATAAACATATTTTGAAAATGGTTTTTGATTTAACAGAATCACTTTCATCTTGAGAAATAGTAGATAAATAAGGAAATCTAATTTCCTTTCCTAATACGGTGGTATAGATTGCATCTAATACAACATAATAAGGTTTTATATGAGTTATAAATGGGGTTCCCAAAATAACTTGTTCATTTATATCTCGAGTAACCACAAAATTATTGATAAAACAAATTCCATCATTACAGATGTGGGCTTTAGACAATTTGTAATCTATTTTCAGTTTTTCTCCAGTGGCGGGGTATAACTTAGAAGTACTCTTTTCCAAATATTTAGTAGGTATTAATCCTTCCATGATGCAGTTTTTATCTGCTCCTGAATCTATTAAAGCCAACTTATTAAGCGTTATGTTTCCTACTTTTAAAGTAATAGGGACATGCCAGCTTTGTGATTTGACTATTGCTACAGTTCTGCCTGTATCGTTATTATTAGATGTTTCTACAATTTCATCATTTTCTTGATGATCTATAGAATCATTATTGTTGGAATGATTATCTTCACTATCTTCTGCAAGAGTTTCTTTTCTTGTTTGAGATAATACCTGATCAGTTAGATAGTCCATTTTGACTTTATTAAGCCTTGATTGAACATTTTTAATCTCCTTTTTTACCGAGATTAATTCATACTGTAAATCCTGGATAATAGGTTTCTCATCCTTGGAAGAAAACCTATTCATAACATTTTTCATATTAAAAGGTTCAATCGAAGGTTTTTCCTTGGATTGATTTATGATAATATTTTTTAACTCAATTAGATATTTCTTTCTGGCCTCTTCATCAGTGATATGAGTGACAAGGTCGAGAAGAAATTCTTTTGATTCCTTAGTAATAACGTTGATTGAATTCTGGCTGCAGGTGTATATAGCTCTTGTACAACTACAATCTTCAGATTCATAAGTGTTGGAACTGTAGTCTAATTCAATTTTGATGTCACTAATTTCACTAAAAGAAGATGAAGTGTTGTCGTTATCTTCTAAAATAGTATAGAGTTCATTTTTTATCTTATCATCAAACTTCGAGAAGATTTATCTTCTTTTTCTTTCTATTATTGACTCGACACTCATTAGACTTGTGGCCTGTTTTGCCACATGTCCAGCATGTATCTCCAGAATTCTTTTTTGGTGATCTTTTAAATCTTTTCTTTTTATAAGAATTATCTACATTCTTCTTTTTCCTATAATGAGGTTTTGAAGTAGTAGATTTCTTTGCTATTTTACTCGATTTTTTGGATGGAGCAGAGATTTTTTTCAAAACCAAAGTCTTGACAAAAGCTTCCTAAATCCTTTTGAGATTGTTGTTGATCATTTTTCAAGAAATGTTTTAGTTTTAAATCTGTGCATAGATCTAATCCTGTTACATTAATATAACTAATTATATCTCCATAGGTAAGGTTTTCATATGGGATTCTTCCATTGAACATATCCTTGATTTTGGTTCTAACCTTTTCGGCGAATAATGAAGGTAGACCGCTAATAAATCTTTCTTTTCAGAAATCATTACCAGAGTCTTCTCTTATCATAACTTTTTCTAAGAACATATCTTTATACCACCTAAAATCATCTAATTTGGGGCATTTAATATTGTTTAATAATTCTAAACTTCTATCGGAAAAGTTTTGGTTCTCCAATGAAGTGTTTAGCAATACTGTAAATTAGTGTTGCTGAAGCATCTTCTATTGTTTCCTCAACGACTACTTGGTTATTTCCTTCCATTTTTAATACATAACCTATGGTTATGGCTCCTAAAATTTGGGCTCTATTATCTTCAGAGAGATAATTATCCCACTAATTTTTTAACATTCCTGTGAAACCAGAAATAATTAGAGAAGCAGCATATTTATCTCCAGCATACTTAATTTTGTAAGCTGTGATAGCCATACCCATTTCGTGTAATATTTTATAGATTTGGCTTTCTGCTAATCCATCTATGTTCCATTCAGATATATCATTTCTGTCACACCCCATTTTTACCCGGAGGTTAAAGTAGAAGTATGACGTATTGGAGATTCCTGTTTTTGTTTTGTTTAAGGAGTCGCCACCTAATTATTTACGGTGAATTAGGACACCTAAAGTTTATTAAAGTTATGTTTAAAGTTAACTCTGTTTAAGGTCTGCGAAACTTAAGATTCTAGGTAAGGGTTCAATTAGTCTAAAGGGAAGGTATTAGGCATCCTTTAAGACCCATTAACAATGGTTAACCGACCGGACTTATGTTATTTAATTAAGGCTAAATGTAGATGTAAATATTTAAATATTTAAGAAAATACCTTGTAAGTATTGCTAAAGTTATTTAAAGTGAAACTTGTAGAAAATAATAGTTGCATAAAAGAGTTTAGTTACAAATGAACTAAAAAAAAAACAGAATGTGTAATGTTTATATGTTTTGGAGAAAATGACTAACAAATTTAAAAGAGTTATTTAATAAAGTTTTATAGAAAGACTATTAGTTCAGCGTATATTGTGCGAAGGTTTTTTTATTTAAAACAAATATGTATTTCAAGTGCTGGACAGGAACTAAAGTGAAAAAAGTTATCCGTTGAAACTAATTTGCTTTTTATTTCTTAGAATAAACTAACATTAGTGTAAAATTTGTGACGCTTTAAACTTCTAAAATAGTAAGCATAAATTATGATTCCCTTAGCCACAAGATGTAGTCATGCTATTTTGAAAATCAATTACTCAAATAAATGTTATAGATACTATAAATAGTTTTAAAAATAGAAGTAAATGTAATTTGTGGAATTAACTACCCATTACTAAACTAAAACCCTTAATGTTACTAAAGTTTATCTTAATTAACAAGCACAAATGTTAGTCATACACTACATGTTAAATGTACACAGAAATAAAAATAGAAGGATAGATATAATATAAATGGGCTTGGCCCATTTGGATTGTTGCGATCCGTTTGCAGCTGGGCTTCAGCCCAGTAACAGTTTTTATGTGTTGTTGCTGTTGTCGCGCCTATTGGGCTTCGGCCCAGATTTTATTTCCTGGTTTGGCTGCTACTATATGGGGGCTGACTCGAGGAATGTTACGTTGGGCCTTTAACCCAACATCGGATGCGGAAGATGACGAATCCCTTGGACTCGTGCTCGATAGTCATGCATTAAAATGAAGGAAAAGAATTAGCATCCATTCAGATGAATCAACCAAAACTAGATAACAAAACACTGAAAGGCAAAACAAACATGCTGGAAGTCCAAACTAAACATTTTTAATGAAAAACAAATAATGAAACTCAATGTGTTGAAGGGGAGGCATTATGTTTCTATAATGGGCTGAACAGTTTTAGCACAAGAGATAAACTAAACCAGCTAAAAAAAACGACAACAACCAACCGAAACTAAAATGTAATCTGCATAAAAAATTCTCGCTTCTATCAAATACCCGTCACAATATAGGGACTGAGTTTTGATTCAGGCTTTTGTCAAACAGGTAGATAGTCAATAACAGCGACGCAACAAAGATGGTCCATGGGAGAGGAGATACTTAAGCCAATGTAGCATCAATTTCTTTCAAAATAACAGGGGGCAGCAAGACCAAATAACAGAAGAAACGAGTAAAACAATTTCAGTAACTTACGCATATATCAGGTATATTCTACTGTATATATCATAATGCATACATGATGTCTCCTATTCCTGTAATAAACACCTACCAGTTTCATAGCATACGACGATACCTAATCAATATTTCAGTTTAATTGCCCACAGGAGTCAACAGGCAACAACACACAAATCATTTTGTAATGCAAGCATAGGGACAACAGTCACTAGATCCTTTCATATTTAGGATGCATAGCACTGATTTATCTTAATACCTACCTTGTCAAGCTAGTTTAATTTATCGCAAACAGTGACGAATGATAATACATACTTCGAATTCTTGATTTCTTTAAACCCCCATTTAGCCAACCCAGCAAAATGCAGCAAACTATATTGTACAGACAATCCCAACAGTCCATGGACCCATAGTTGAAGCTAGATCAAATTCATCATTGTTTCGAACAAGCAAACAGACATGTGATAATGCATAGTATATTTGTCATCGTAGGCAATGCGAGATGTGTTAATAGATACTGTTAGCCACAGATAGGGAATTAAGCAAATAGGACTGAACATGGACAAACTGTAAGACAATATTTTTTGTTGTCGAATTCCTATATACAAGATCTAAACCCCAAAATGAACCCTGAATACAACCATATTATACTACTAATACATAACAGCGACAAAATCAAATCAGAGAAAAAAACAATCGACATGTCATATAACCATTTCATCGTATCTAACCCAAGCAGATACATACATATCGGTGTATATTACTTGAACAAATAGAGTAAAAGAGAGACAATGCTGGCCTGTTCTAATCATATAAGTAATATACCTAAGATATACACACAGTGGTCTGTATATCAGATGTATATCGAATGTATATCTTTTCCTTGTCTTGATAACCCACTGTATATCCTATGTATATGCGGTTTCAAATATGTCTTAAGTCCTGGAAATTCATTCTTAAGCAACAATAGACATCTTTCAAATTTATTTAGCATAGGTATCCGTCATAACTTCGAATTAATCTAGCCTTGAAATTTATTTTTTCTAGCTTCAGATGATTTCTCTGTTTTGTGTCTAAAAGGAAGCAGCTGAAGAACACTGAACATAATAAGAGGCAAGAAACAACGTATATATTTTAGTTCTCCTCAGCATATCATATGCAGTTAATGGAAAGAAAAGAACAAAGGGGCTTTATACTCACCAAAAAGCAATCAACCAACTGTCCTAGAGGGTTTATATTAGGCATGTTATGCACTAGAAAACTAGGAATAATAAAAATCAGACCAGAACCAAAAGAAGCAGCGCAGCAGGAGATGTATACAACAGTCAAAGTTACCAGTTTAGACATCAAGAAACAGGATACCATATATTAACAGCAAGACTCGTTTTCATATAAATAAGAAAAGGATAAACTAGTTCCATAGTTCAAATCGGCTTTAGCTAATCTATTCCAAGTAACAAAAAGAGGCAGAACTGAGAATAGAGTCATATTTCAGGCCAAACTTAGATGAAAAGAAAGAACTAGTCTGTTTAAACAAAGAGGAAATCGAGAAAGGAAAACAAATCGTTTCATGCCCATGTTATTAAAAGAGAACCTATTTTTAAGAAAGAAACAATAACCTTAAAAACAAATAAATATTAAACCTCAAAATTCTTAACAAACATTCAATCCTTTCAGGATTCCAAAGGTTCAAGTTATTCGAAACAAAGAAACAAGAACTAAAAACAGTTTAGTCGAAAGCTGGGGGTCATGATCTGATTATTTCATTGCAAACTAACATACGGATGAGTGCAGG
Organism: Lycium barbarum; assembly: GCF_019175385.1. Classification (NCBI taxonomy): domain Eukaryota; kingdom Viridiplantae; phylum Streptophyta; class Magnoliopsida; order Solanales; family Solanaceae; genus Lycium; species Lycium barbarum. Next base: position 26,797,476 of record NC_083345.1, on the reverse strand, counting down.
CAAAAACCAACGAAGCCAAATTCTTCTCCACATAAATTCTTTACACTATTGATGCTCCTATCTCAAGACATTCAGACCAATATCAGCTGACCTTCTCATATAGACAGGAACATGAAGGGGTATTATCATTAAAACTTGATACTGGTGGCCCTCAACAACCAACACATTATCCATAAACTTACACAAAAGAAGGAAACTTTATCCACCCGGTAATAATCAACATGCTTAGTAACCAACTACTCTAGCACATACAATCCCATTAAGGCAAACTAACTATATGATACAGTTCCGGTATCTCGGCAAACTGGACTGGACTAAGCAATACCCTCCACATTATTGAAGTTTAAACTAGTCATGTTTTCATAATTACGAGTCGATATAGAATTATGATTCAGCTAACAGAACCAACATAACATTTCTAAGCTACTCCAATATCCAACAAGATCTATGGACTATACCAATAGCGTGTTAAATCGTACTAACTTCATGTAAACAAGTTATAGGTGTCTGAACCAATTAAAACTGAGCATAAGCGAGTGTCAATGAACTCCCAAGGGTTATGCTAACCCACAACAGACTTGAGCAATTAAAATATCTAATCCGAGCCCAGGTTAATCTATGCAATCGTCAACCACCAATAACTTAACAATAATAATTAAACCTAAAACAAACTTATTAAGACTGACTGTATATTAATCTAAACAAACACAAATATACAAACATACGAACACAGGCACTGAATTAAAAGCGTGATGCTAAGGAGGAAGGTTTACCTTTTTGTGGTACAGTGAATGGGGCGTCGAGGCCTCGAATCTACACTTGAACTCGAACGAACCCGAAAACAGAACGGAATTTAAACAAAAATCCCAGATTTAGAGTAGGTAAAGCAGAAATGTTGAGGGTAGTAAAGTATCCCTTTTTTTGATGAATCAAACCAGATATTAAAAAAAACAGAGAGTAGGGATTCCTTTTTCTTCGAAAACGTTGAGTCCTCCCCCAAAACTGAATAATCCCCCCCCCCGCAAAATCTGTTTCAAAAATCCCCTTTTATAGAAAAGAGAGGGGAGCGTATAGGCGTGGGGGACAAAGGAGACAGAGAAGACAGAGGCGTGGGGGAACAAGGGGAAGTGGAGAGGAGCGTGAGGAGGGAGACGAAGGAGTGGGGTCGTCGGTGAGTGGGGAGGAGCGTGGTGGCGATGATGCTGATGAAAGGGAGAGAGGGAAAGGGAAAAGGAAAGAGAAAGAAAAGAAAAGAAAGAGAAAGGATTTAGGGTAAAAATAAGGGATTGGCTTGGACCGGGTCGGGTCATGGTAATTTTTTTTTTTGCTGGACCGGGTAAAAGGGTAGTGGGCTGCATTATTTTGGGTAGGGGAATGACGTGGGCTGGTCTGAAATATTGGGGTAAATTAATTAGAGTATGGGCTAATAATTTAGCTGAAAAGAAATTGTTCCTTCCTCCGCTATTTTAATTATTTTTGGGTTTCTAATTTAGTAAGTAGTACAACATAGACTGTGTAAAGACAATAAATAATTTATATGTAGAAAAATAAATATTTTACAAAGTGTTGTCTTGTAATTAATTTAACGATTCCAAACCCGAAAACGAAATGATGACTAACCGTTTAAAATTTATGATAAAGTAATGCTCATAATGTTGAAAATAAAAGTAATGATATTAATAGTAGTAGCAATAAAATATTGTGAAAAAATAAAGTATTTAGCTCGTCAGTAAATTTAAAAAAAAAACCGAGTAAATTAAATAAAAGAGGGACAAAATTGGGTGTCAACAGATGCCCCTCTTCGACCGGAGATGATGTAAGAATCTTCGGGCGAAGAAGTTGACGTAGTAGCCAATTTTGTTCCGACCGACAAATATGAATTTTAGAAAATATGGGTTAGGAGAATTGGTGGAAAATATTATGAAGGCAGAAGGAATTGTGGTCGAACCTGTTGAGCGAATGTTATTTATGAATTTATAACTTTGCAAGGGTTGGGGACAGGTGACGAGAATGGAACATATGCTTATAGCCTCCTAATTATAAATGTGGTGCACAACACACCCATAAGTAGGACTCTACTAGACACGATGTAAATTCTTCAAAAAATGCCCCAGTGTTGAGTTATGGACACACTGGGGATGTAGATAGGAATATGAGATTGTGAAAAGAGTAGATTTAATAGAGTTTTAGCGGAGGATGTGAAAGAGAAGTTAACCTACGTATCACGTGGTTGTGGACATAGGCGGAATTGAGTTCGAGAGTAGATCCGTGACCTTTGCTTGTGAGTTTGATATTCCTCTTCAGCAAATTTGCCCCAGTTCACTGCGTAAGATAAAGTTCCACGTTGTGTTGCGTCTATGCAGGTTGTACTTTCTGCCGAAACTGAAATTCATGTCAAAATTTGTAATAAAGTTAAAAAATGTAAAACTAAAAAGTGTGAAATGATAGTAAATATGATTGGGGAAATGAAAAATGAAGCCGTGTGGCTAATGTTGTCTCTGGTTGTCTTCAGGGACTTGAATGAATGCGCGATGCGTATGCTGAGGATGTGATAATATCTCTAGTTGCATTTGAAGATGATAGTGATAAGGTCTCCGGCTGTCTTCCGGGACTCGATGATAACTGATATCTGCGAATTTTAAGGTAAATTCATTAAAGTGGTAAAGTAGATGATGAAATAAAGGAATGAAGTAAGGAGTAAAATAAGTGTATAGCCGTTTGGCTTTATGCAGGTGAGGCCGTGTAGCCATGCGATGTCTCCGGTTGTCTTCGGGGACTTGATGATATGTCTCCGGTTGTCTTCGGGGACTTGATGCTATGTCTCCGGTTGTCTTCGGGGAC